>NW_004955458.1:12673752-12681402 GCF_000276665.1 Chinchilla lanigera
GGTATGAGTCCGGCCCACACTCGGACCCAGGAGCCCTGCCGCTCCCGGAGAACTCGCTGCCTGGGCGCAAGGCGCGGGGGTGGCTTTCTATAACTTTTGACCAGCCGGCTATAAATTGTGGTTCCCAGGACTCCATGTCCAGGTTTGGTTAATTTGCTAGCATGGCTCACAGAGCTCAGGGAAACACTATACTTATATTTACCAATTTGTCATATAGGATATTTAAAAATACACCAAAACCAACCAGATGGCTGCACACATAGGCTAAGATGCAGAAGGAGCCCAAACATGGCAGGTCCTGTGGTTGGGCTGTGCTACTGACCTGGCATGAAGATGGGTTCTCATTCACCCCTTGCAAGTCTCCATGGTGCAGCTGTCTAGAAGCTCTCTGAACCCCATCCTTTTGAGTTTTTATGGAAACTTCATTGTGTGGCATGCTTGCTCGTAGACTGGGTAAGGAAAACCAGCAAGTCCTGTCCACTCAGGCTCTTCTTGACCTCTCTGTTTGGCACTCCCCACTCCAGGGCTGGGAGGAGGACCCTCTGCAATGAATAGGATCTTAGGACCCACTGACTCTCATGAGTAGGTCAGACAGTTTTCTATGGCCAGTTCCAAGAGACAAAATCAAGGGAAGATTAAAATGACTATAACCCATTCTAGGAAAGAGAAATTTTACTTTTTGTGGCCTGCTTTGGAGCAGGAGGTTTAAGCCAGGAACTATATATCAAAACCAAAAGGCATAGTTTATACTGTGTCATAATATCAAACCAAAGTAAAACAAGTTCTTTGGTCATTGATGTGCATAAAAATATTCGTTTGGTTTTGGGTCTTGTTATAAATGTGCTGTGCTTTGACCTCACCACTGTCTTCTTCTTATGTTACGGTAAAAAATAAATAGGAGTCATTGCAAATTTATCTGGACTATTCATTACTTGTCTGGTACTGCTATTTTTCTTATTCATTTCAGAGTCCCACAATTACATTAAAAGATATACCGCTTTCCCTAAAGAATTCCTTCTTGTATTTATTTGGACTGCCATACTCCATAGTTTATGGCTCAGTTAAAGCAAAGAAGAATATACAACCTTCCCCTTAATGAGAAAGCATTACATAACCAATTGTGCCATATTACCCTGTCCCTCACAGTCACATAGGTAGTCAGCTAAAAGCCTACTGCTCTGCACTTGAACTAGAAAATTCTTCCTCATCTTCCTTCCAAAGAGAGTCCAGCCAAAACATAAACCTTATAATTACAAAAGCTGTCAGATAAATATATTAAAATAATTTGTAGAGGGGAATAACAATAGCTACCATACTCTGTGCACCTATTGTCTCCAAAATTATATCCTGTACTTAACTATATTTAGCTGAGGTGGTATTCACCAGGTCTCTTTCCTGAGCTACAAAAGCAAAGTGAATATCAAGGAACATGATTTAATGAGGAGGAGGCATAAATACCTAATGTTTAGTATTTACAAAATATTATCCCCTTTGTATTTGCCAGAGCTCAAAAGGCCAGAATTTGAACCTAAATACACCTGATTCCAAAGCTTGTTATCTTCCTACCATAAGAAGTTTAGCAGGCACGATTAATCATTCACTTTACAGCCATTGCATACATTCATCTTTGCTAAGAGTATAATCCTGACTTTGTCCACTATTAGGTAGTCATGTGCTTTGGAAGAATTGGTTCTCTTCCAAAGCTGAATCTTGAAAGGTTAAATTAAATATGATAGTTCCATCCCTGTTCTAGCAACTGATTGAGAATGAGCATGTGATCTAGTACAGTCAAATAAAACATGTAGAAAGTCTGCTGGGAGACTTCAGTCTCTTAAATAATAATGATATATAGTGAGGTGTGCTGGAGCAAGCCAATAATTCTAGCACTCGGGAGGCTGAGGCATGAGGATTGCCATGAGTTCAAGACCAGCCTGCACTACAAAGTGAGATCCTGAATCAAAAAGTCAAAAAATTATATAAGTTTACTCATTTTATTTATATTTTAAAATTATTTTTACTTTGTTTTTTGTCTCTGAATAGTTTGAATTGATGTCTTGTCCACAACTTTAGTAGCCATCCTGTGACACTAAAGAATCTATTTTAAGAGGACATAAAAATATCCTAAGAATACTTGAGTAGAATAGTATAAAGAATCCATATAAATAATGAGATTGTTGACCTAATTTAAGAAAACCTAATTTCTCCACTTTTCTCTTCAAATGAGATGTAAAGCTATTATATATCTAAATATGTTGGGTTGTGTTTTCTGTTAACTTGAGCTCCAAAATGACCACTCCATTCTCTAAGAACAAGGTAATGTTAGGAATTGAAGCCTGTGACACAGTTAGTGCAACCATGCTTAGAAGATAATCCAAACCCAGGTCAGTTCCTCATTTGATTAACCCAATTCCATACAGTAGAGGCCTAGAAAAATGAGTCATGCCCATAATTGGGAATAAATATTATTTACCTCAGTCATCACTATTCTACCTGAAATATCCAACTCTCAACTGAAAATTGTAAGATACACAAAGCAGAAAATAAAAATAATACATTATTAAGAGACAAAGCAATTAACTAAACCATATTCAATTAACACTGACATGTTGGAACCATCAGCAGAGATTTTATAATAACTATGATGAATATATTCAAGGCTCTAGAGGAAGTGGTAGACAAATTGAACAAGGCAAACTTTAGCAGAAAGATGGAAAATGTAAAAAAGAAATGACAGAATGAGGGCTGGTAATAGAGATGAAGATACTTTTGACAGGCTGATCAGATGATTTGATATAGCTGAGGAAAGTAATGAGTGGTCTTGAACATGACAGATAGATCCCTGTATTGAAACTCAAAGGAAAAGAAAAGAGTGAAAAAGCTATAATGGAACAAGGAAAAGCTGTCCAATGACCATAAACATTCTGAGGCATGTAATCAGAATTCCAGATTGAGAACACAGAATAATGGAGAAGCAAGATATGAAAAGATGACAGCTGAGCATTTTCCAACATTAATGAAAGACCCTTTTATGGGTTCAATGGTGAGGTCCCTCCAAAATTCTCATGTTAAGGTAGTGTACTGGATTGATAACTGGTGGTCAACTTATAACCCCCACCTGAACTGAGTAAGTGTGGTGCTGGGTGTGGGAGGCCCACCTGAGGGCTGTTGCCAGAAACGTAGAGGCAGACCTGGAGAAGGAGCAGGAGGCTCTTGGCAGCTGAGAGAGGCTGTTGGGAGCTGGTAGAAGCTGTGGGGAGCTGTTGGTTGTTTTTGGAGGAGCTCGTCATGCTGGCTTTCCTGATGAACTTCGCTGTTTTCATCCTCCAAGGAGCTTGGGACCTTGTTGGCACTGAGAATGGTTTCGGTTCACTTTGGAGGAGCTCTGGTCCTCACTTTGAGCATCGCTTTGTGGCTCCAGAAGAGAAGATGTTGCACTGCCAGCCTCCTGGAAGAGCTTGCTGTGTTGGCTTCCCTAATGGGAACTTGGCCATCTTGATCACTGGAGGAGCTCGGGACCTCATTGTTGCTGATGTGGTGCCTTTTGGGTGAGCTCTGGTTCTTCTGAGCATCACTTCCTGACTCCAGTGCAGATGCCTCAGCCTGCTAGCACAGATCCTTTATCCTGCTGGCACAGACTTTCTAGGTTCCACCACTGACCTTTGGGCCTTTCCAGCGCAGATCCATGAAACAAGACTGCGTGAGATATTGCTATGGGCCCTGGGCCTCCAGCTGGATGCATGGGAGGCATCGTTATTGGGCTCTATTCAGCTGGACTCATGTAGGACAGTCTTTTGGGATCCAGGTCCTCAGCTGGATTCCTGGTCTATAGTGTGTGGACAGACTTCCTGCATGCTGTTAGATATATCATTCTATGGGTGACTATTATAAATAATCTTATAAAATATGTGTCCTGTATTGTATTGTTCCCCTTGCAAAAATAACCCCCAGACCAACACAGGTAGTAATGCTTAATACCTCAGGTTGTTCTATATGTAGAGGTACAGCCTTTAAAGAGGTGACCAAGCTAAAATGATACCTCAGAATGGGCCCTAATCCAGTCTGCTTGATGTCCTTATAAGAAAGGGAATGGGCACACACAGAAGGATTTCTGAGATGGGCATACAGAGGAGGAAACATCTGCAAGGCAGAAAGAGAGGCTTCAGGAGAAATCAGGGCTGTGGACACCTTAATCTTGAACTTTGAACTTCTATTTTCTCAGTGCCTGAGAAAATAAATTTCTGTTATTTAAGCAATCCAGACTGTAGTATTTTGTTGTGATAGGAATAACAAATTGATAGTGATGCCACACTGTAGTGGTTGATTGATTATGTCAACTTGAGAAGTTTAGAAGCATAACTAAACTTGGCTCAGCAATTGGCCCAGCAATTCTACACCCTAGGGTGTAGAGGAGCCACCCTAGGCTGGATCATCATCTAGATAATATAAAAGGGAAATGAAGAAGGACAGAGGTACTTCCATTCCTTTTGGAGGAGCGCCAGTCTTCACCTTCAGCTTGGACTTAGTCTCCTGGCTTCTAGTGCAGACTCTTCGGCTTCCACCTTGGATCCTTCAGCCTTCCATCACAGACTCATCGGCCTCCTGGTACGGACTTGCATGGAACTCTGCAGTGAACTCCAGACCCTGGACTGATTCCTTCGGTCTTCAGTGTGCAGACACCCTCTGCACACTTCCCCATACAACTCTCTGGCTGACCGTCATAAGCCAATCTTGTAATTTCTTATAATTTGTACATCCTGTGTTATATCTGTTTCTCCAGTAAAATCCTGACTGATACACACACTACATTCTGAAGTCACATGAAAATATCAAGTAGGATTCATTAATTAACTAAACAAATAAATCACAGGCAAATCATGTTCAAATTTTTTGGTTTGTCTGCTGGAAACGAAAAAAAGAAGGTGGATATTAAACATAGCCAGAGAAAATTACTCATTCAATAGAGAAGAACAAAGATAAAAGGTATAGCAGATTTTTTTGTCATAAATAACACAAGCCATAAGCAACGGAGTGACATTCTGAAAGTGCTGAAAGAATGGGGTGGGGCTGTAGATCAGTGGTAGAATGCTTCCCTAACATACACAAGAACCTACATTCAGTCCCTAGCACATAAATACATAAGTAAGCAAAACATCAAGAACAAAAACCTGTCAACCTAGAATTTTGTGCTCAGTAAAAGATATTTTGGAAAAATTGAGGATAAAAACTTGAAATGAAAACCAAAGAAATTCATTACTAGCAGCGTATTATAATCTAACAAAGGTTTTTCAAGTGGAAGGAATGTAGAAATAGACAAAATCTTGGGATATATATATAAACAAGTAAGTACTAGAAATAGGATAAGTAAAGGCATATATAAAATTTACTTTTTTACATTTTCATTGCCTAAGTAAAAATAGTAGTAATATTTTGTGTTTATAGGGCAAACAGACATATATAGAAGCAGGAAAAGAAACAAACTTTTCTTAAAAGTGCACTTGTATAGAATATTCTATCCAACAAATAAGGAATACATGATCTTTTCAAATACCTGTAATGTTCACCAAGCTAAACCATATCCAGACCACTTAACAAAGTTTAAGAAGTTTAGAAAATGGCAATTATACACAGCATGATTTTAGATCACACACACATATACACACATACAAACTAGAAATCAGTAATAGGAGGATGTCTAGAAAGTATCCAATTATTTGAAAACCATGCAATATATTTTTAAATGTCTCATAGTCAGAAAGCAAATCATAGGAAACTTAGACAGTATTCTGAATTAAATGAATAATAAGAACACAAACAAAAACTTGTAAGATGCAGTCAAAGCAATGCTTCAAGGAAACTTATAGTAATAAAATGCTTACATTGGAAAAGAAGAAAGATTTCACATGAATGAGTAAGATTTTGAGTTAAGAAACTTGAAAAAGATAAAAGCAAATCCAAGGGGAAGAAGGAAGAAAGACAAAAGTCAGAGCAGAAGTCAATGTAATTAATAAAAAAATCATACAGGACATTACTAAAAATAGAAGCTGATTCTTTAAAATGATCAATAAAATTGATAAATTTATAGTCAAATTGACCAACAAAAAAGAGACAGGACACAATTACAATTATCATGTAATCTGTATTTTTTATTAAGTTTACTGGTACAGTTTAAATATACACAATTATCACATTCAACATAGGGAATTTGTACCTATACATGATATATTTTGATTCCTCTATTTCCCATTCCCCTCTCCTCCCTTCAACCCCTCTTTCCATCCTTATTCACAAAGCTTTGTTTCCATTTTATCCTTCTTTTCTCATTATAGATATTTAAAAGGTAATAAAAGAATAATTTTGTATACATAAATTTGATAACTCAGATGAAATGGTCACATTTCTTGGGACACAAAATTCCAAAGTTCCTTCAAGAACAAATCAATAGAGACAGGATGTCCTCACTCAGAAGGCCCGGGGACTGCTCTCACTGTTCGCGTGTGGGCCCTCCCTGCGCGTGCCCTGTGCTGAGTGAGTGCTCAAAGAGCTGCTGGTCCCACGGTTCAAGTCCCTGCTTCACTTGCGCCTGGACCCCTGGGGGGTCGCAGACACCCGCAGTCTGTGATTGCCGTCGGTCCGGCCCGCATCTGGTTCCTGTATGTGTCCTGAACTGACTGGAGACACAGAATCAGGTGGTCCACAAACTGCTGACCCTGAAGTTTGTGTCTGGGTTTTGCCTGTACCCTGAACTGCCCGGGGACATAGGTCCATGGGACCGGGATTGTCACATGAGTGCAACCCAAGTCTGAGCCGTGCATGTGCCCTAAACTGCAAGGGGATGCTGGATCAGGTGGTCTGCCATCAACTGACACCAATGCCCACATCTGAGACCTGGAATAACTAGATACAAATCAACAGCTACCAGAAAACCCCACACTAAGTAGTGCTTCTCAGCAGACACTGAGGGGTAAACCTGACCAACAGGAAAACTAGGGACACCAGTGGCTTTTGCTGTGCAGCCACTGAAGAGGGAAACTGAGCTTTCTGCATCTGGTAGCAAACAAGACAAAATGAAGGACTAAAACACAATCCCTGAACTCCACCCCACTCAGAACAAGTTCAGGAGACATTGACATAGGAGAACTTGGTAAACACATGCCTGAAATAGCTGAAATGATTGCAATGGAAGTAAAGAAACAACTGTACAATGACATAGAAGAGATCAGATCAGAAATAATCTCTCAGACAAAAATGAAATGACAATAATAATGAAGGAAATGCTCAAAACATCTGATGAAGAAACATATAAGAAAATAGAAGAACAAAGGCAATGGATGGAAGCATTAAATGAAAAATATAGAAAGGAATTAGAATGTATGAACCAGATTCAAAGAGACTTCCAGGAAAACAAAGCTTCCTTTGAAAGCATCAAGACTGCTTGAATGAAGCTGAAGATAGAATTTCAGACTTTAAATAAAGCATGGCAGCTAGCAACTGTGAAAGAAAGGATCTCGTAAAATCAGCAAGGATCCAGGAAAAATCAATTCAACAGCTGCAAGACAAGGCAAAGAGGAATAATGTACGACTAATAGGAGTCAATGAAACAGCAGGAGGCAACACAACTGACATAAAGAGAATATTTGCAGAAATAACAGC
>NW_004955458.1:12682168-12683117 GCF_000276665.1 Chinchilla lanigera
AAAAGGAAATCCATAGACTGAAAGTCAAAGGATGGAAAACAATCTTCCATGCAACAGGAACCCAGAAAAAAGCAGGTGTAGCTATTCTGTTTGCAGACAATGTAACCTTCAAACCAACAACAATCAAAAGAGATAAAGAAGGTCACTACATACTAGTCAGGGGAAAACTGCAAGAGGATGAGACAAAAATCATAAACATCTATGCACCAAATATCAGAGCTCCAAATTATATAAGACAAATCTTAACAGGCATGAAAACCCATATAATTAAGAACAGTATTGTAACAGGGGACCTCAACACCCCATTGACACAAAGAGATAGGTCAAGTGGACAAAAAATCAGCAAGGAAATAACAGATCTGAACCAAAGCTGTGAACAAATGGACTTAGTAGATGTCTACAGAGTATTCCACCCCACAACATCAGAATACACATTTTTCTCAGCTGCACATGGGTCTTTCTCTAAAATAGATCACATTCTAGCCCATAGAGCATACCTACCAAAATGCCAAAAAATTGAAATTATCCCATGCATGTTATCTGACCACAGTGCAATGAAATTGGAAATTAATGACAAAAGGAACTCCAAAAACTCCACAAACACTTGAAAATTAAACAACAATCTCCTGAACAACCAATGGGTCACAGATGAAATTAAAGATGAAATTAAAAAGTACCTACAAATAGAAATATAAATACAACTTACTGAACTCTGTGGGATGCAATGAAAGCAGTCCTCAGAGGGGAATTTATAGTCATGAACTCACACATAAGGAAAACAGAAAGAGAACAAATAAATAGCCTAATGCTGCACCTCAAACTTTTAGAAAAAGAAGAACAAGTCAAGCCCAAAGAAGGGAGGAGATTATAAAGATTAGGGCAGAAATTAATGCAATTGAGAGAAAGAAAATCCTCCAAAATATAAATGAATCAAAGAGTTGGTTCTTTG
>NW_004955458.1:12683217-12740074 GCF_000276665.1 Chinchilla lanigera
GAAGGAGAAATTTTGTATGTATGTATATACGAGGTAGTTAGCATAGTTGATCTACTGTCTTCTATTTCTTTGCTGAAAGAAACAGTTAATGATTACTTATCTGATCAGTATTGCATGTCTCTATTTGTTTTCATGAGAAACCACTTTGAAGATATCAATATGTAATACAACAAGCATTGTTAATTTCCTACCACTTTGTATCTCTATATTGTTTGTATCTCTATATTGTTTGTACTGTTCTTTTGCTATTTTGTAAATGATTGTCTGTTAATGTTTTCTTTCTTTTATTTTTAAAATAAAAAAAGAACAAATCGATAACTGGACTAATCTTATATCTTTAAAGAAATTGTATTTCTAATTAAAAATTGTCTAACAAAGAAAATCCCAGGCCCAGCTGACTTCGTGGCAAGTTCTTCCAAACATTTAAAAAAATAAATAAGAACTTTATACAAATTCATCCAGAATACAAAAGAGATAGAAATAATTCCCAAATTATTTAATAAAATTGGCATCACCCTGACATCAAAACTAAAGCTATAATAAGAACAGTACAGGGTAAAATCTCCTTGAACTAGGATGCAAAAATTCTCATCAAAACCTGAGCAAATTAGGAATAAAGGGATCTTCCATCATTTGGTAAACAGTATCTATGCAAAATTGATAGCTAATGTTACACTCAGTAATGAGAAACTAGGTGCTTCCCCCTATGATAGGGAAAAGGGAAAAAAATGTAGTCTTTTGTTGCATTTATTCAACGTCATACTAGCTGTCTCAACCTATGCAAGAAAGCAAGAAAAAAATGTGTAAGTGAAAGAGAAGAAACAAATTGTCAAGAACTGTAAGAGGTCTGAAATTGTACCCTACTTGCAAACCAGTAAGTCTGTCTACTTCACTTTCATGAATGTTGATGGAGAGCAGATCTCTGGGTAGAAGAAAGGGATTTTTGTTACCAAGCAATAACAGTTGGCAGACTGTCAGTATTTTCTTGGGTTGGCCCCTCGAACGTGACTTCTACAGGGCAGCGTGAAGAGATCAGGTGATATCTGACACTGGTAGTGTGGGAGCCAGGGGCTAGATGAGGGGAAATTTAAATGCAAGGGGGCATAGCAATTGTTTGGTATGATAGAACTATTTTGTATTTCAAATCCAATGGCAAAGAATATAACACTACGTATTTAACATATTTCATAGACCTTTAAGCTAAAAAGGGGTAAATTCTACTGTACCTAAGCTATACTCTAATGCTTTAGTTAATTAATTATGAGGCAGATACAGACAAAAGTAGCATCTAAAAAAAAGTAAATCCCTGTTCAAGAAAGTGTTTAATTATTTCATATTAACAGTCTTCATTTTCTACCTGTGCTTTAATTCTGATTCTCCATTTTGGGTTTCAGAATCACTTGATTTTGGTACATGAAGATTGTTTATATGCTATACCTATGTATTTATTTTGGAAATAAATTAATAGAAATTTAGAAAATCATGTTATTCCTATCTATACTCCTTTAAATTTAGGAGCATTTTCAGTTGGAGAAACACAAATGGAAAATAAATGTATGAAGAAATGTTCAACATCACTGGTCATTTGAGAAATGCAAATTAAAACAACACTGAGATTCCATCTCACCCCAGAAAGAATGGCTGTCATCAAGAAATCAGCCAACAGCAAATGCTGGAGGGGCTCTGTGTGAAAAGGAACCCTTCTCCACTGCTGGTGGGGAGTGTAGACTGCTACAACCACTGTGGAAGTCAGTGTGGAGATTCCTCAAAAAATTAGGATTAGAGGACCCACTTAACCCACCTATTCCCCTTCTGGGTATTTTTCCAGAAAAACTGAAAACATCATACCACAGCAATATATGTGCACCCATGTTTATAGCAGTGCAATTTGTCATAGCTAAATCTTGGAAATAACCCAATGGAGGAATGGATAAAAAAGGTGGTATTTTTGTACAATGAAATATTACTCAGCTATAAAAAAGATAAACTCGAGGCTTTTATAGGTAAATGGATGCAACTAGAGACCATATTCATATGTGAAATAAATTATACCCATATATGTAAACATTGTATTCTCTCCCTAGTGTAAGAACCTGAAAGAGTAAATAAAACCCAAAAGGTACAATAAATATTGTGAAGGCAAGAAATTACTCAAAGGGAAGGAACAACTGGGTTGAGGGAAAGGAGAAAAGAAAGAAAGAAGGAAGGGAAATATATATATATATATATATATATATATATATACAAGGATAGCTGGGATAATTGTACTGCTGATGTCTATTGGTTTATTGAAAGGAACAGTTAATGCTTAAATTTTTTTCATGCCCAATTTTGCATACTTATATCTGGTAATCTGAACAACTAATTTGAAGACAACAATATGCAATATAACAACCATCTTTGAATTCCTACCATCTTGTTTAGTGAAACTCTGTATCATTTCTAATGTTCTTTATTACTTTTTATTCTCTTTAATTGTTTGATCAATCTTATATTCTTTTTAATCTTTTTGAGACAGGGTCCTGCTATGCATTTCAGGCTGGACTTGAGTTCACTTTGTAGCCCATGCTAGCCTCGAATTCACAACAATCCTCCTGCCTCAGCCTCCTGAGTGCTGGGATTACAGGTGTGCACCACCACCCCTAGCAAATCTTGCATTCTTACATCTGCTAATCTGAGCAACTTTGCTGATGATAACAACATGTAATATAACAACCATTGTTAATTCCTATCATCCTATTTAGAAATCTTGTATCATTTTTACTGTTCTTGCGTTGTTTTGTTTTTGTCTTTGTTGTTATTTTGTCATTTTTTTTTTTCTCGTTAAAATAAAAAAGCCAGGCATGGTGGTGCATGGCTATCCCAGCACTCGGGAGGCTGAGGCAGGTGGATTGTTGCAAGTTTGAGGCCAGCCTGAGCTATAACGTGAGCTCAAGGCCAGCATGAATTGCATAGTGAGACCCTGCCTCAAAAAAAAAAATAAATAATAATAATAATAATAATAATAATAAATTAAATTTTGAAAGAAAAAAATAAATTCAGGAGCATTTTAAATTCACAAGTTTATTAGCATCACTGAAGCTATCCCCATAACTCTGGGAAAAAGAGGCAAATACAATCATGAGCTATAGAAGTTAAACAACTTTTCCAGTTTCATACTAAACTGGTCAGTTTAGATCAGTCTAAGTCAAGGGCCTTGACTCTTGTCCCCTAATTCCCATGACTGGACTAAGTCTGGCAACTGTTCATGGTCAAAAACTACACAACCCCAAATGCCAAAGTAAGGGAGAAATCCAGATTGCTAGGTCAGCACAACGTACACAGATGAAAACCTGAGACAAAGCAGGTGCAGACAACGGAGCGCAAGGATGCCAAGAGCTCTGGAATTCTGAGCAGACTTCCAAACCTTGGTGGGACAAACCAGGAGTCAAAGGTGAGTCCCAGAGGAAATCCAGCCCTGCAGGCTTCCTGCTGAAAACAGATGTGGTCAGGCAGGCCAGCTGCCAGCTTAGAGGCCTGAGTCTGAGGCTGAATATTTCATCCTACCTGGGTATCTTAGACCCTCTCCAATGAAATCTCATAGGTTCACGTATTTTGTGAAATTGGAAAAGGCAACACTGGCAATTTGTCAAATGTCTTGGTGTCCCTCGGACACAGCCTATTCATGATTCCTCTGTCTTAGAGTTTCAAAATATTCTATATTTGAAAAGAAAACATGGAAAGCAAAAAAAGAACAAATTTTAGAATTAAGCTGACTTTGGTAAAAATCACTGCTGTTTAAAAGAAAAATCTCTGCTGTTTCTAGGCGCTTGACTTTGGGCAATTCAAAATGTTGCATCTCATTGCTCCTATTTCCTGCTTAAATTGAAACTTGGATACTCTATGCATGATCCGCCTAACTCATGCGCCACACTTACTTTTCCAGGGACATGAGATTCAACAGAAAAGAAAACAAAGTTTCTGTCCTCCTGGAACTGACATTTCACAGAGTGATCTTCATATTGCATGCCACTAATACCGCAAGAGCATTGTCTCCCACGAAGCTGGGAGTAGAACTCCTCACGCCACTACAGCTCTGCTGGCAATAAGGCCGCCAGAGTACAACTACGAGGCAGATGTTCGTAAATTTCCCAAACCATTTCTGCACCAACCTGCTCAACAATAACTTGTTAAAGCCAGGCACGGTGGTGAAGGATCACTGCCAGCTCAAGGCCAGCCTGGGCTACGTAGCAAGACTCAGTCTAAAAAGCACAACGAAGCAAAACAAACAAAAACCTGCTAAAGACAGGGGTCTCACTCTGCCAAGTGGATGACATCTATTGAGAAAACAGGAACTTGGATTTTGCAGGTTGCTTCAAACAGGTCCAGCAAGAACACAGTTGTCTTGGATTAATCTCATGCTGCAAGGATCAAAATCCCAAATATCACAGAGGGGGCCATGAGCGCATGAGTGAAAAAGCCAGTGTCATGGTTAGACAGAGGGGAAGACTGTAAAGTAATTAAGCTGTCTTTATAAAATACGCAGTCACTACTACTTTCAGTTGATATTTCTGGGCAAAGCGCTAGTGTGGTTGGATCTGGCTTTTCAAGGAAGAAATTGAAGTCTGAATTTCTATATGGAAATGAGTGATTTTCCTAAGTTAAATCACTCCATAGTACTGATTTGGCCCAGGAGATATCTGTTTGTTACTCCAATCGAACTTCAGAAACATACATAGTTTTTAAAAAATAAGAATACTATATGTAATCTTTAACTCTTTTTTATTTTTCTAAGCTGAAAATATTCTTAGAATTGAAAAATGTCAAATGGCAAAGATTTGTCTTTTGTTTGTTGATATGTCCATTGCTTTTATCTGTAAGCACCGCGGTTAGCCCACACCTAAGGGCGTAGAGATCAACTGGTACGTCTCATAATCTATGGGGAAGCGATACTAAGAGTGGAAGAGTGATAGATTAGAAGGAACAGGGTGCTCTCAACCTCATGTCGGGGAGCCTACATTAGACACAGAGACTTGGAGTCACAGGATCTGTGTTCTCCCTTGGCGTGGCTATAATGAGAAGGCACATCTGTGAAGTGTTTGCCAGCATGTCAAGAGTAACAGGACTCTTGAAGCCATTTCAAACATCATACCAATCCTTGGGCATAACATCTTAAAAAAGATTGTTGCTTTAGAGATCTTAATATTTCAGAAAAGAGGCCCGAAATGTAATACTCTTACCCACTTAAAAGTGGAGTTCTTTTTCACTAAGCAAAGTTGAACTTTTTAAACTTCTTTTTACCAAACAAGCCTCTTTTTGGTGGTGAGCAAATAAATTAGCATGTGGGCCCTAAGTGCTCTTAAAATCGTTTTGCTATAGACCTGTCCACTGTTTATAATTCTTGAATAAAGCTGAAAGTAAAGAAAGCCTTTCTCTGAAGGTTTATGAGCATTTTTCCATGAAGCAGAAGTCAAACAGAAGATCAAAGAGATCCAAAAAAAAATGCTCCACACTCGGATTAGGGTGGGCTGAAGGGCAGTGAAAAGAAATCAACCTCTCCAGATAGTTTGGGAGATATGTCTTGTTATTTAAAAATAAAACAAAACTAAAACATGATAGTCTAAGTGTATCAAACTGACATTTCTAAGCAATGTTGTTAAGAGAATCTGTCTTTGATATTCTACCCATACCATCAGAGACATTTTAATAGAAGTTGCTCAACTGTTTTAGTAAGTGGTAAACATGAACAAAATCAGGTGAATTTCTCATTCCTAACAGCCAATTTTTAGGCTTTTCTGAGTCTGCAAAGGGTGGATTAATGTATAGCATAGAAATGTCTTGAGAAATATAATGCATTCTGTAAATTTTGAATACTACTGTAATTAATGGATGTGTTAGCTTTTGAAGCACTACATATACTTTAAGATAGAAAAATAAAACAAAACAAATAAAATGAATATAGTTGCTGAAAAGGCATGAAGGCATGATTCTATCCAGCCATGATTAAGCCCCCCATAAATCTGTTTCTAATCATCCATTGGTATTTAAATATATAGTAACTACTCCATTAAATTTAATTCTCTCTATTTAATGACAGTTATTCTAAATTTAATGACACTTATTTGAAATATATACCCACAGATTATTAACAACATTTTAACAAGATTTTTAAACCATGGAAAGTGAGTATGAATCCATCAAATGTCAATAAATCAATTACTGGTTAATGCAGAATGCCTGAATTGTTAAACCGAAGCATACCCAAGTGAGAATGCTTTGAAAGCATTTCATTGAAAAATAATTTGCCAGGGGGAGAAAATCCATCTGTGAGCCGTGAGTACTGTTTCAGAATAAAACTAAGGATATATAACTTTAAAATATATTTATTTTGCATGAAAATATGCATTTGAAGGAACACAGTAAATTTTTGATAGGGAGGTGACTTTGTCCAGAATACCATTTTAACATTATAAGCCAAGTGGTTTTAATTTTTCTCTTGCCAATTAAGAACGTGCTAAAAATATTGCATACTGCTTTATTCTGGGGATTCGCAACCGGGTTTTTACAAAAATTGCTTTATCTTGAACATAAGAAAAACCTTCCCTCCCCCCAAGCTATGGCGCCCAGCAAGTCACCATAAACAAAACAAAGCCCTTCATCCAAAGAATTCTGTTTCTGACTACTGACGTGACTCTCTCCCCTTCAGATGAACTGTGGCTGCCATATTTTGGTGAGCTGGAATGGTCCTTGCCATCCCATACACTGTACTGCGCCTCACTGGGGCATTTACTGAGGCCAGAAGTGTAGCCTGGCAAGTTCTACTGATGTAGGAATCCCAACCTATAAAGCGTATCAGTAGACACTTTGTAGCATGTGCCGTTTATTAGGGTTTCCATTAAAAGTATTATGTTTCCATACTTTACAACCATAAAAGAGTAAATAATTTCAAAGGATTGCTTGATAGGAGACTTCTGTTTTAAATGGAACTTGGAAATATCTGGGAAATCACTGGAATAAATGTACTTAATAGATCCAATGCTGTGAAGGTTTTTTTTTTTTTTAACTGTTTTCTTAAGCACATAAAAAGGTATACCATTTCCTCCAACATTTTTTGAAATAGGTTTTGGTTTGGAGTTCTTCTATGTAGCAGCTGACTTATAAATATTTCTCACAATTTTCTCGCTCTCTAGCTCTCTCACTCTCTCTCTCTCTGTCTCCCTCTCTCCCTTTCTCTCTCTCCCTCCTCCTCTGTCTCTCTGAAGCTGACAATTCTTGACACAAATGGCCTCCTCCATTGCTCTTAAACTATAGAATATGTTAAACTTTAAAACCAAAAAAGCAGCATTACATGCCATTGAAGAAAATCTGCTTCACCACTTCACTTGATAAATTGGAAAATAGATACTAAATGCCTCTATTGAGATATTTCCTTTATAAAGGAACAAATTCCATCCATGGCGCTAAGCAGATATTACATTGATCTGTGCCTTATAAAAAGCCAATACAGCATTCTTTGCATGGAAAGGATTAGACCAGATCAGTTTCAGAGTAAAATCATTTTTAAAATATTGCTAATACCAAACATCTGAAGAAAAGTTAAAGGGCTCAGAAAACATTCACATTCATAATCCAGTCGAGACTGTCCAGACTCGCTGTCCCTATGATGCTTATTTTCTAGGAAATTATAGGAACTTTTCCATAATCTTCCTGTGCAGATGTGGAAGTGGACAGCACACATGTTGAGGGGTGTCACACTTCTGAGTACCAGCCCGGGTCCACCAGCAACGCCAGCCGTGAGACACAAGCTGATGAGCAGTTCACACCCTGGTGGAAAACTGCTTGATCATTCTAACTGTGCAAGTCAGAAGTCTCGAAAAAAGGTAGAGATTAACTTTTTTAAACTAAAAATTCCGGAACTGTCAATAACAACTCCGGGAATCACGGGCCGGGAGCACAGCAGAGCACCAGCTGCTCTCCTCGACTTGGTAGATAAAGAAAGCTCCAGTAACTGACAATAGCAGAGGACAGAGCTGCATGCCAGGCTCTGCGCAGCCTTCCTGGCCTGAGTCATTATTACTGAATTCTTACAACCCTTCCCCATCGCAGTTGAGGACACCAAGGCCAGGAGAGGTTGAGTAACTCTCTCAGTGTCACAGAGCTAGTGATCTTGGGCCACAAACGTCACATACAGATTAGGCTCATATTTTAACCCAAGTCTGTCCAAGTCCAAAACTTATGTCTTTAACTGCCGTGCTCAATATCCTTCCTTCTTCAGAGTTTGTTAGGGTCAGGGGACAGAGGAAGGCTGACTCTCGGGTGTTAATACCTTCAAGAAGGAAGCCGCCCAGCAGATGCTCTCAGGGCCCAGGCCCTTCCAAGAAGAGTAGATGTGGTTGGCAGGGCAGGAAAGCGGGAGGTGCGCAGGGAGCCTTTTGGATCTGGGGAAAAGAGACTTCATTTACAATACTATCAAGGAGGAGATGAGCACAACTTTATGCCTCCCCGGGCGCTGGGCTGGGCTCCGTTTTCTGTGCGGTAGGGAGCCGCTGGGAGCATCTAGTTGGGGATCAAGAAGAAGGAAGGCAGGAGCTATAACACAAGGCCCACCTTTACCTGGCCACGGCCTTTCCTGCCCCTGGAAGTCACGCAGCCTCCCCCACGAAGGCAAGAGTTGAGAGGGGCTGGGAAAGGGGGCAGGGGAAGGCGAATCCAGGGTAATTAATCACCTGGCCTGCCTGGGAAGCCCAGTTCAGAAACCAAAGGGAAAAACAGGGCTCGCTTCCACGAAGCACTCAATCTCCTGAAAGAAACAGCATAAATAGAATCATATTTGCCAATGAAGGTTTCTAAATGTTTAAACTAGCTGGTAACACCACACAGATGGAGACGCTAATGCTTTCGGAAGTTAATGATTTGTGCTGTAGTCACTTCGTGAGTCAGAGATAGAGCAGATGGAAACCCCAATCTCCGGGCTCCCAGATCTGCACATAAACCATCAAAAACACACACCGTGTAGCCCTGAAAGCAGCCCAGCCCTGTGTGGTCCCCTGTCAACCTCCAGCATTGCACTACACAGAAGGGCTTTCTTTCTTGGAGGTCTCGGTTAGCTACATGACCAGGTCTTTGTGTTATTTCTTTGATTCTTCCCATTCACTTGATAAGTACTTTTGCAGTGCTTCCTACATGTCTGTCAGGCACCGTCCTAGATCCTGGGGACGTGGTGATGAGCAAGCTTGTTGTATCAGAGTGCAGATGCCAGGAGCAGAAGGCGTGCAACAAACAACAAACACATCTCAAGAAGGTATCAGAGAGTGAGCGTGTTATATAAAAAACAAAACAAAGGGCCTGAGTAGTCGGGGGAGGGGGCTCAGAGGATTTCTGAGCTGAGATCTGAATGGTGAGAAACCGCATCTGTGTGAAGAGGGAAGGAAGGCGTCTCCACCGAGGCAGATCACCGAGGATTCTGCAGGTACGCTCTCTTTGCCTGTGTTTCCTTCCACCCAGGACAGCTCATTAGACTGCTAGTGAGTGGAAATGTCAGCCCGCTGGAGATAAAGCGAGACACCGCCTTCCCGGTTGTAAAGTTTCCTTAGCAAGCTTTCATATTTTGGCTATAATTGATGCTTATTATCATGACATGCCTTGCTTGTTTTACAACAGACGAAGACACAGCATTCTTATCAGTGAGCTTCATGGGCAAAGGGATCGAGTGCTTCATAAAAGAGCCCCAGGCCGTGACCAGTGTCACATCCAGCGGCTGCTCACATTCATCTCTGCAAATGACGCTCAGGGATTTGCCGGTCTCACGGCCGTGGCTCCCGTTTTATCCGAGCTGCCTCCTCGCTTCCCAGCAAGCAAGGTTACCATTTCAGAAAGGAGTCTTGTCACCTCTTCAGTGCTTAGTTCTTGTTTTGCTCCGGTTTGTTTTGTGAGACAAGGTCTCACTATGTAGTCCAGGCTGGCCTCCTCCTGACTCAGCCTCCCCAGAGCATGAACTACACCTGGCTGACTCACCTCACTCTGAATTACAGCTACCTGCAATCGGGGCTTTTCAGGAGCTCGGGGGTATCCCTCCATGAATACTAACTCCCAGCGCCACTATATTTAGAGATCAAGGCCTCTGGGGAGATAATGAAGACTAAGTGAAATCAGAAAAGTGGGACCCTGATCCAACAGGACTGACGTCCCTGAGGAAGAGAAAGGAACACGAGAGCTTGGGCTAGGCACACACCGAGGAAAGCCCCCAAGAGAACACAGCAAGAAAGCGGACTTCTGCAAACCAGGAAGAGACCCCACCAGAAGCCACCCCTCACAGCGCCTTATCTTGGACTTCCAGCCCTCAGAACTGCGAGGAAATAAGCGTGGTTGAACCTAGCCAGTCTGCAGTCTTCCACGGCAGCCTGAGCCGACGCGGCTGTGAGCGCTCACCGTCTGCCCGCCTCTCCCGTCTCCGCCTTACCTCTGCCCCACTCCCCGCCCCCGCTTGCTCCAGACACACTGGGGTCCGATCTGCTTCCTGCTCTTGGACACTCTTCCCCGATGGTCACACACCTTCTCTCTCTCCTCCTTCAGGTGATAAATTCTAATAAAATGAGATAACAAAAAATACTTGGAAGAATTCAAAGCATAAAGAGGAGGTACTTCTACTGCCCAGAACCTGGTGCGGGGCCTGTCACAGAGAAGGGGTTCACTGATTACTTTAGGAGCCAGTCATCCCTCCCATAACCGTAGCTGGGAGTCTCCTCCGCTGCAGCTGCTGGCATCTGACTGTCACCTGGAAACTTCCCCGCAGCAGCAGGGCCTTACTGCTGAGAAGGCCTCATGGACTCTCAGGAAACATTTGTGGACATAATGGGAAGAATTCCGACATAGCAGAAAATGTGAAACTCTCCTGTGAGGTGTCCTTTGAGGCTTTTTAGCTAATACGCTTTGCTCCTTTGCCTGGCTCTGAGCATGGTGCTCAAATCAATTCACGTACTACAGCCCCCGCATTTCCATCTCTAAGAAGAGGAGAACTCAGAATGTCTTACGTGGCAGAACAGGAGTGTCACCGCGAGCTGTGGGACCGACTGGGCAGGGCTACCAAACTGTGCTCTGAGCTTTAGCTTTCCGAGCGGACTCTTTTCTAAGGCAATAGAGAGAACTGAGTTAAAAGTACTGAGAAGGAGCCTTGTTTAAAACAATAGTTCTACCTCATCAATCCTGAAATTTGGGGTTAGTTTTGCTACTTTTGTTAGACTGTGTGTGAGATTTTCTTTTTTGTGTGTGTGGTGCCGGGAATCAAAGCCGCTAAGTTATCTCCCCAGAACCCCTGAGATTATTTTCTTTTCCAGTACTGGGGACTGAATCCAGGGCCTTCCCCCTGAGCAAAATTCCAAGCCCATTCATTCCTTCATTTATATTTTGAGACAGGTCTTCACTAAGTCACTAAATTGCCCAGGCTGGGCTCAAACTTATGATCCTCTGCCTCAGCCTCCCAGAGATTTTCTTCAAGTAGAAAGTTTAGTATTGGAATTGGCTTGTAATGGATACATGGTGGTCAGTTTTCAGATAATTGTTCGTCTGTTGGCTGTTGGTTTAGGGACTTTAATTCTCTCTACACACATGCCCAACCCACACCCGCTGCCAGCCTCTGAATGCTTACAAGTATCTCCACTAGACAGCAATAAAAATGAGTTGACCCAAGACTAGGTAAGTAAAATTTAGATGAGATTGGTGGTTAAAACATTGGCCAGGACGAGTATGGTAGAGCATGCCTGCAATCCCAGCACTCGTTAGGCTGAGGCAGGAGGATTGCTGTGGGTCTGAGGCCAGCCTGGGCTACTTAATGAATTCAAGGCTAGACTGAACTGCACAGTAAAACCCTGTCTGAAAAAGACAAAAAAGAAAAAAAAAAACATTGGCCAAAAATATTACGGTCTGATATTTCTCTGTAGTTTCCTACAAACTTGGAACTCTAACCAGTCAAGCTCTATAACTGAGTTAGATCATTACATACACCTTTGTATATGGTTGAGTAATGTCTCCCTAAATCCAGTAAAATTCACACTGCCATGTTCTTAATAACCAAGCATAAAAATTTTTTATGTGTTTTCTGTTCAGTTGTTTAAGCAAAATTAAAACCTACTCTGACACATTTCACATTTGTTTGCGTTGTTATTTGCCCAACAAACATTTATTCAGTGTTGTGTTCGTATTAAATCAACAGGAATACCAGAACAAAATATATAAATATATACACTTTCCTTTTGACATTTACTATGAATAAGTGAAAAAGCTGATTATTGCATTTAGAATTTAGAGAATGGAAGAGAAGGAGCAAAAGAAAGAGGGTAATGTAGGCTGAGGTTTAGGGTGGTTGCACACATTTATATTGCATGCTGGTAAATTAGAGAAAGTTAACAAGTGGTCTCTCTTTGAAGACAAAATGAGCAGCATGAGCAGAAGAGGTACCTTTTAGACCTGCCCCAGCGATAATTTTATATACTTTTTACGTCCTTCTGCTGGTAGGTCAGGAAAAGATCAAAGTTGAAACTGTTAGTAAACAATGTAATTATGCCCATAGGTTACTAAATATCCCATCCAAGTTACCAAAAATTGAAATACAGAGTTAAGAAAGAAAATGTATTCTATATCCAGTGGGATTACATGAATCTCCAGACCCCCATTTCTGATAATAGCTCTCTAAATATTCACAAATCTTAGTAACTACCTAGTCAGACATCTCCTAAACAAAGTTTGACTGAACATAGAAAGCTGAAATACATAAAAACAGGCCTTGGATATCTACTTTGACTCTCTGAAATTTATTAGGAAACAGAAATACCTCCAAAATGGAAATTGCTTACAAGGAGAAAAATCCCTCGATGCATTTATCTGGATAGGCTGGAAATGATGTAATAAAGACACCACAATTTATGAACATATATGAGTGGGCAACTCATCTGGGGAGTGGTGAGCCCTGAACTCTAGTGGAAAAAAACAGTGCACATCACAGAGATTTGACCAACTGCCAAATCCATTAATCTCTTCATAACCCTTTGAATACGTAGACGCCAAATAAAGCTTGTCATTTTATTCTGTCCCTCAGAGCAATACATTCTTATTCATGAAGTTATGAGAGAATATAACATTTTACCTTCTTTGACATACAATGTATACAACCTTGAGAAGATTTAATTCTTAAAAATGAGAGCATTGATAAATCAGTAGCCATATGCCTCAGGAATAACGGTTTAAGCCTGACCTCACTCCTCTTGCCATGGTCAGAAATCCACATCACAGAACCTGCTGTGTGTGATGCATCTCCAAAAGCCAGCGTGTTAACAAGGAGACACTTCAAGTAAAGATAGCATTGAATTGTTCCCAATGCAGAAGCATGAGAGAAACTTCCGAATTAATGTGGAATACTTTACTTCTCACCCTGAAGTAAAGCATTTGTGAAGTCTGTTGTTGGCTGTAGTTTCCTCGGGATTAGAGCATTTTGTTTTGCTCACATCATTAAGCAATAAATCTTCCCATGATGTGGGAAGGTGCCACCTGACACACTTCAAATTCATGACTTGGGAAGTCTTCATGGAGAGCATCTCTTAAAGTTATTTCCTCCTTAGGATTCCTATAGTTCTATATATTACATACCTCGGCAATAAAAATACAATGTGCTATTTATTACAACTTCTGAAATGAATAACCAGTTTTTCCACCTTGAAACATTATTTCAATAAAGTCTAGATCAAAATATCTCTGTTTAACTAAATCTATTGGAAGAGAAAGTAGGTAAAAACCTCGAAGACATAGGGGTAGGCAGAGAGTTCATGAATAAAAACCAAATTGCATGTGAAACACTTGAAAGAATCAACAACTGGGATCTCATCCTACTGAAAAGTTTCTGCACATCTAAAGAAATCACCAGCAGAGTCAAAAGAAAACCAACAAACTTGGAAAAAATTTTAGCTGATTGTCCCTCAGACAAAGGGCTTCTATCTAGAACATATAAAGAATTAAAAAATTTCAGCCCCTCCAAATTCAAAGACCCAATCCAAAAATGGGCAGCTGAGATGAACACACATTTCTCAGACAAGGAGATACAAACGGCAAATAAATATATGAGAAAATGTTCAACATCATTAGTCATTCGAGAAATGCAAATTAAAACAACACTAAGATTCCACCTTACCCCAGTAAGAATGGCTAGCATTAAGAAATCAACCAATAACAAATGCTGGCGAGGCTGTGGAGAAATAGGAACCCTTCTCCACTGCTGGTGGGAATGCAGACTGGTGAAACCACTGTGGAAATCAGTTTGGAGATTCCTCCGAAAACTAGGTTTAGAGGTCCCATTCAACCCAGCTATCCCCCTGCTGGGTATTTTCCCAGAAGATCTAAAAACATCATATCACAGTGATATATGTGCACCTATGTTCATAGCAGCACAATTTGTAATTGCTAAAATGTGGAAGCAACCCAAATGTCCATCCACCGAGGATTGGATAAGAAAATTATGGTACTTTTATATAATGGAATATTACTCAGCTGTAAAGAAAGATAAACTCGAGGCCTTTATATTTAAATGGTCACAACTAGAGACCATACTCATAAGTGAAATAAATCAAACATACATGTGCAAGCACCGCATTGTGTCACTAGTGTAAAACTTGAAAGAGTTAAGTTAAACTCGGAGGTATGATAGACACTGTGAAATGATAGGAAACCACCGAAGAGTAAAGGGCTTCTGGGATGTGGGAAAAGAGAAGGGAAAGAAGGAGAAATTTTGTATGTATGTATATACAGGATAGATAACATGGTTGTTCTTCTATCTGCTGTTTCTATGCTGAAAGAAACTGTCAATGAGTCTTTGGTTGACCAGTATTGCATGTCTATATCTGTTTTCATGAGAAGCCACTTTGAAGATATCAATATGTAATACAACCACCATTGTTAATTCCCTACCACTTTGTTTGGAACTCTGTATTGTCTGTATTGTGCTTGTGATATGTTGTAAAATGTTGTATGTCTGTTAATGTTTCCCTCCTTTTATCCTTAAAAAAAAAAAAAAAAAATCTCTGTTTATCTGGACATGAATTAAAGAAGCCATGGAAATAATAGTTGACTCTAATAATGGTGTAGTTATATCATCCTCTTCCCACTGCAACTTCAAGAAATATCCATAATAAAGAGTGTGTGTGTGTGACACTGAGGATCTAGGTCATCAGCCAAATCAGTATTTTCCTATTTAAAAACATACATGGCCAAAACACACATGAAAATATAACTAATATCACTAATTATCAGGGAAATGCAAATTAATGCACAATGAGCTATCACCTTATTTCCGTTAGGATAACTATTAACAGAAGACAAAAGACAATAAATGTTGGTGAGGATTAGAGGAAAGAAAATCCCTGTATGTTGTTGGCAGGGATGTAAATCAGTACAGTCACTATGGAAAACAATATAAAGTTTCCTTGAAAAGCCCCCAGAATGGAATTACCATAGGATTCAGTGATCCTACTTTTGAGTATATATCCAAAAGAAAGGAAACCAGAATGTTGAAGAGATATCTGCACTGCCATGTTTGCTGCATTATTATTTATAATAGCAAAGATACAGAGTCAGTCCAAGTGTCCGTCAACTGATAAAGAGATGAAGAAAATGCGGCATATATTCACAACGGAACATTATCCAATCTTTAAAAAAAGAAGTGCTATCACTTGTGATGCCATGAACGAACATGCACGACACTACGCAAGGTGAAATAAACCAGGCACAAAGAAAACTGTGCAATCTCACTCATACACAGACTCTAAGACAGTTGAAGCTGTGGAAGTGGAGAATTGAATGGCGGTTCCTGAAGACTGGCAGTTGTGGGTGGAACGTGCAGATGCTAAGCCAACTTACAAAGTTTCATTTCACATCTATTGCGGAGTGCTGACCGTGGTTAATATATTATATATCATATACTCCAAATCTGCAAAATATATAAGATGAAGAACAGATAAGAGTCAAAGTACATAATCTCCTAAAACCTGCAAATATTGGGTCTGCAGAGTGAAAACAAGGTGAGAAAATCCATGATCTTCCAGGTTCAGACAATGCTGAAGCGTCAAGCCACTTGCAGCATTCTCTCTGTAGGTCTGTGTGCTGGAGGGAGCAAAAGGTAAATGAACCCAACAAAACCAGCATCGTGTGCTACATTTTTTAGGGCCAGTCCTTGTTCACTAATAGGTTAGTGGCTATTTGCGACAGTTTCTAAAATCAAAGCAGCCAATGCCCTCCCTGTAGAAATATGGGCGGTGACTGTCACTTACAGAGCCCCCGGCTGGGAGCTGCGTATTAGTATGTGCAAAGACTGGGAGTGGAAAAATAAGGCAGACCCAGAAGACGCCAAAAGATGGCAAATCACACCCTGGGGTCAAAACCTGATCCAACCGAAGGACAGAGAGAATGATGGTCTTCTCCAGGAAGCCTCCTCTCGCAGAGCACAAGAGCCCTTCAGATTTATGGGAGAATTTTGATGAAATTGGAAGGCTCCTGCCCTCTGGGAGCCCTGGGAGAGTCCCACGAGGGAGGCTATCCACGTACACATAGCAGTTTGTAAGTGGTTCTGGCATCCTCAGGTATCCAGCATGTAGAGTCAAAAACCACACACCAAACCTTTGGGCAGCTGGACAATACATGCCACCCACAAAGGCCCCCACCCAGCTCTGACACACTATCCCTGCCCTCAGTCCAGCTGTCAGGCCGCCAGCTCGCCCTGTTGGTCACAATGAAGCCAATTTGGGTCAGTTGGTTGCCACTCAATAGATTTTAATTCCATTTTTTTTGTTTGTTTGTTTGTTTGTTTTTGTTTGTTTGTTTTTCTCCGGTACCAGGAACTGAACTCACGACCTTGCGCTTGCCAGGCAGGTGCTTTTGCCGCTGAGCTAAATCCCCAGCCCCTTAATTCCATTTTTAAGTGACATATTTAAGGAACTATTATCATGCTCGCTAACCAAAATTTACTTACTCAGTAATTTCTGACAAGTCCAGGCTTACAGACCATCGGATTTCCAAAGCCTGATTACTGAGTAATTCTTAAAATCTCATTAGTAGAGTGTAACATTTATCTAACGTCAAATCTAGCCATGAAAACAAAAAGATGTGACGGTAATAAACTACTATTGAAACAGAAACGTAAAGTTGGATCTTAAACAATGGAGTATTGTAAATGATACCTTCCCAAAAAGGTTCCCTCTGATAGCCATAGCTGAAGGAAAACATATGATAACAATAAATATGATTTCTGCGACGCCACAGCCCTTTCACCACGTGCTCCATGTGGAGATGATAAGCAATCACTCTGCTCTGCATTTTTTGTTAAAAAATAAATTCTTCCTGGCAAATAATAAATTTATAGCAAGGGAATTTCTTTGTGACTCAAGCTTCCATTTCTTTAACTTACTGCTTTTAGGGACATAAATTCTATTAGTCTCTGTGTGGGAAGTTTGTTAGGGCAACTCAGAATCAGCATGTGCAATCCACTGTTGAAGTTGTTCAGCTCTCTGCAATCTTCCTGACCATTTCAGCTCAAGACATGACTTCAGAACTACTTCAGTCAATGCCAGATTAGGCAACGGCCCCCATTAATTCATTATATTTGGATAAAGAAAGATCAATTGAAAAAAATAACATGGCATGCAAAAATGTGTATATCATGTCAGTCATCTGTATCTGCATTTCAAAATACCATGCCCTTATTTATATTTTAGAAACTTTTTCATTCTTAAAACCATTTCAGCATTGAAATAGATTCATTCTTTCAGTGTTTGAGTACAAACAGAGCCTGTATGATATGATAGCAGGGATACTCCTGGTATATAGTTAATTTTGCTTAAGCAAACACTTCAGTGATTTTTAAGAATCAACTTTGTCCAATGATTATTTTCTTTCAAAAGAAAATTACATACGGAAATGAAATTACTTGAATACCAGAATGCATCTTGTTGACTACACTTCTATAGTAATTTTGTGACTCTGAGCTGAGACAACTTTAACTTTTATCCCTTTCCTTTGTTTCCAGTGTGTCCTGTGGACAGTGCCGGTCTCTGAATTGACTGACACTGCTCTTCAATGACGTTCGCTCAGAAGCTGAGTGTGTACCTTTAAGACATCGACAGTCATTTCACAGATAATTTCTTTTGTCAGGTGAATCCAATAATGAGCACTAGAGGCTCACATTTTGCCTGATTTGGGGTGTTTTTCGATCTTAGTTTTTCTAGAAACGCATTTTACATTTTTTGTTATAATTTACTGATTAGAGATTTAAAAATGGGTCATTTGCCACAGATCTCTTGAGAAAGCCTGGTCTAAGTTACAAAGCGACCTGGATGCTGAGGTAATTGCTTTGTGAATTAACTTTAGATTTTATACCTACTCACACTCGCCCTTACACACACGTGTGCACACACGCGAAGTCCTTATCTCTACCACAGAACAGCCAACTCAGCACAAAGCGGAAAGCTCAGGGAGCGCATCTCCTCCTCGGTCTCTCCAGATGTGCCACAGCTGAGGAGATTGTTCGGGAATAGGTATCGTTTGATTAAATGATTGAAGCAAATGGATTTGTTAGGCTTAGTTCCTTTTTTTCTTCCCTCCAAACTTCCCTCCTGCTTATCCTCCTTCCCTCTGCCTTTTTTTTTTTTGTTTTTTTCTTTTCTGTCTAGGAACAGAATGATCTTCTCTCTCTTTAAAGTTAAACCAAGAAACCACATTCATATGGACCAATAAAATATATCAGTAAAATTCGCTGAGGCAGAGGAAGGAGGAAAAGAGTTTAAAAATAGCTGGAAAAAGACAAAGAGCTATGGCTGGAAAAGGCAAATATATTAGGATCTTGAGACAAATGTCTACAACAAATAAAAGAAGCATTCCTGCATGATTCCAAGGGGACAGTTTTCTGAAACCTTTTATCTATATGTTTTTATCATCTGGAAAAGAAAGAACTCTTCTTGGTTGTTCACCCATGAAAATTCAAAGAAATGTCTTCTAAAAGTCGTTAGTGACCATTCCTTTATGCACTTTTGGGAGGAGAATTGATCAGATCCTTTACCCTCCCATCCCCCATGACCCCGGCTGAACTACTACATCTTGGGACTTTCACTGGGCCCAAGTTATTCCTCAGACTGTGAAATATGGGTGGTTAAAAATAGGACTTCAAGACAACCGTATTTCCTCTGCACCGCGCTGCCCCTTTATGCATACTCAGGACAATGCCGATTTGTTCTGCCTCACCTGTGTCTAATGTTAGACACATGCCCAAGAACCTCTGACAACTTTTGTGTTTCATTTCACAACCAAGAAAATGTACTGCCCAAGCCCCTGAGAAAACACAGAGAAATGAATCTGTACCCCTTAAGCTCTGCAATTCATTTTCCTTCTTTGTTCTGAAAACTGAATTCCCTGGGTTGGGGTTTTATACTACAATTTTCTCCTCTCTGGTTTTTTCTACGGCACCCCCCACCCCCGCTCACATCTCCCCACCACCAGCACCACAACTCCTCCCCGCCCCTCCAGGGTCTTTGGCTCCAAATCAAAACAGCTTTCAAGTGGCCAGGACCAGGTTCCAAAGCTCCTATGTTCCTATAGACTTTCCTTCTTCCCCAGATTTTTCTAAACCTCGGTCTTTGTAGGAGGCCATGCCCCTCCAGGTGGGGTTCTGACTGTAAGTATTGTGCCTGGGCCCCCACCCTACAGCAGAAGTTTATTTGAAGTATGTTACTCTTTGCCCGCTTCTTAACTTGAGGCCTGATAGTCTTACAATGTCATTTTTTTCCCCTACTGTAAATCAAGGGACAGCTGTCTTTGGAATAAATTCCAAATAGTTGGTCTGGAAATGAACTTGGCAGAGGGTCCCTCCTCCATTCTGGCTGACATTTCCCCATTAATTTCTTTTTCTCTTTCATCCATTCATTGGCTGATGAGTCTATAAATACACCTCATCTGCTTTTACTTTGCTTCTTAAGAATAAACTGATACCAAACACACTGTCTTAATTACATCCACAGGCAAAGCATAACAAGTTTAAATGTTGTCACAATATAGTTTTAAAACTTGACATTGTTAATTATGCCAGCTGTGATAAAACTGGGAAATGAAAATCTTAATATGAGCATGTAACTGGGTGATTCATCTGAAAAGGAATTTTTAACATTAATAAATGAGAATATCCAGAAACCTATTAAGCAAAAGAAGGGAGCTGCACAGGAAACTGATAAGGCACTTGGTAAGGAAGCAAGAAAACATGGCCCCCATCCCTCTTGGTCGCGATACCTCTGAAACTGAGCAAGTGAACTCCCCCAAACCCAAGACAGACCAGACAGAACATTATCCCAGCTCTATTCGGCAGTCTCCACATTATGAGGCAGCCGTTGATCACACAGGGGCCCAGCAGGAAGGGAGATGCGGGACAAATTTTGATTCGCTCCAAGGAGACAGTAGGTTTTAGAAAATTCTACTTTCGAGGTGCAGACAAGATTACGGAGAAGGATAAGGAATCACATGTACCTTTATCCTGGTAGAAAATTTCTTCTTTCAAAATCTTTCACTGAGATGGTACGGCTGATAAATTTTAGATAACAGTAGCTTATTGGGATAAATTAATACTCTTGATTTTGTAGACAAGTCCTTGTTTTCCTGAGACAATCTCACATAAAACACAATCTTGACAGAAAGCAAAGGAGAAGTGAACATTCATTATTTCAAAGGAGAAGTCAGTAGAAAGTTTCTTAGATATGGAATTATTACGATGATACAGTTCTCACACATAAGAAAACCTCACAAGAATATAGCAGATAATATACTTTGAGTGATGGGTTAAAAAGTAGATATATCCAAAGGATTTTTTTGTTTGTTTGTTTGTTTGTTTTTCATTTTTCTTCCAGTACCAGGAATTGAACTCATGACTTTGCGCTTGCCAGGCAGGCGCTTTGCCGCTGAGCTAAATCCCCAGCCCCTATCCAAAAGATTTTAAGTGAGCCAAAAGAAGGAAAGTCCTACAGATGGCCAAATGGCTTTGGCCTTGGTGAAGTAGAGGAAGAGTGACGACCGCATGTTCTACGATTTCTAGGGGACCCATTTAAAATTAATACGATTGTACTGTAGACAAATCAAATTTGGCAATACATAAAAAATGGCAGGAATCCACACATCACGAGAGAAGTTCACCAGAAGAAACGATGAGGGAATTCATTTTCTTTGAAAGGACAATTCCCTTTCCTTAAAAGAAAAAAAGAAGAAGACCAATGTCTATGGCCATAGCTTTCAAACTTGGAGAAGCACTGGTCAGTGCAAACACTGAGCTAGGCTTGTTTACATACACATCTCACTCTTCGTGCAGCAACTCAGCCGTAGATGTGACTCTGAGCACGCGATAGGCACATGGTCCTCAGCTGCCACGCGGGCGACATTCTTATCATGTGCGGACAGCCATGAACTGCTTACTATCTGCCAAAACTAGCATTTTGTACATAAGTCGATGAACAATCTTTTTGAAAGAGCCTCTGGTGGCATCTTGTCAGCTAACAATTTAGTTTGGCAGAAACGCTGTCAGGCAGACAATACGATGGGTTCACAAAACCACTTCGTCTCTCCCCTGAGCACAAGGGAAAGCGTCCTTCGCCCCGACTTCTTTCATCTGGATGGCATGTTGTGACAACTGACGGTCCGTGGATGTGAGCGGATGTGATGTATGGACTTTCATCCTTGACCCTTTAAGAGACCTGTGAGATTCTCCCCGTTCTCTCTCTCCGCTCATCTGCTGCTGAATATAGCAGGTTTGGCGCAGGCCTCCCAGGCAGGTCCTAACGGGTGGCAGAACCACTGAGGACTGACAGGCCCCCTGAGTTCCATCTTAAAGAAGGGTTGCCCAGGCAGGACCAGCTTCATCACTCTGTGAACAAAATAGCTAAATCCCTGACATTTCAGTGTTGTTTGTAACAACAGTAATGACTGATAATTACACTCAACAAATAACTTCCGTGGACGGAGTGGTCCAAACCAAAAACTCAATATTGGTGTAATTACTTAACTATGTTCCTGTAATTTGTCATTATTTTCTACTAAAATGATGGAAAATATAAAAATAAAGGTAATATGCTTGTGGTAAGAGTATCATAAACTTAATACGATCCAGAAAAAGATGAAAATTACTGGTCAGATTAAAAGTGATAAATTTTTAACCTAAGCCAGACGCTCACAGAGGTTGTCAACATGTTCAGCTGCAAAGAAAAATAAAATTACAGAACATATGTGAGATGCTAAAAATGAAATATCTCATATAATGTGTCTATAAAATTGACATGGGAATAGAATCATCCCCCGCCACCCCTCACCTTTCGGATTAAATCCATTGTTTTACTATCTAATAATCAATTTCTGAGGCTGTGTTCAGGATCAAAGTTCCTATTTCCTAGTTTTGAAATATGAGAAAGTTAAGAATCAGATAAGTTAAGCAACTGCCCCCATCTGCGTCCACATCATCTTACTTTTATTATACCTCACTGCCTCTCATCTCTGTAAAAATTTGGGTGTCTGCCTATCTTTGAGGAAGAAAGCACATAAAATGATCTCATAGCGCCCCCTTTGAGTGCTTTGATTGTAGGATGAAACTTTTTAATCTTGTGAATGCAGGAGCCTTGAGAATTCTGCCCCTTGGCTACCCAGTGGATGAGCGCCCACAGATACGCTCGGCTATGCCGTGCCGCCTCCACAAACGGCACTACTCCTATGAAGTATTTCCATTAATTTAATGTGGAAAATAAAGTTATAACAACATTAAAGACTGTGTTATAGTTTTACGCTCCGTACTGTTGGCAGAAAACTTGGTCTCTGTCCCAGAATTCTGCCCCAACTGGCCATGTCTCAGGAGGAAAGAATTCCTCCCATCTCTCTACAGCAGCTCATTCTGCCTAACTCAGACCCCTGCAGAGGGGAGGTGAGGAATACAAAAGGGTTCCAAAGAGAGAACAGGCAAACAGAAATGCCCTACCTCTTGAAAAGAAGAAAAAAGATAAATTATTTATTAACATCCTAATGGCTGTTAGGGATGTCATAAAGACACCCTTTGCTGCCACCGCTATGGCAAAGCAAATGTATACAAAACATTTCAACTGGAAAAAATCTTTTCACCAACAAGCCAACAACTTTGCCCTTATGTAGTATTTTGAGACTCCGCTTTTATCATAACTCAGGTCCACAGTGTTTTAGACTCAGTAAGATGCATATGAAGTGGTTAGACTTTTGCTTGTGGATGATATCAGTGGAAAAATGAACTCTAGGAAGGTTCCCACCATCCGTGCACCTTTGTACCCAGAGCTAATGCTACGGCTGTGGTTCTGCCAAGACTTTTGCACAACGGATGTTTCCTGGGAGGACGTCTCTACCGTGCCTCCCACAGCACGGCTGTGTGGGCTTGCACAAGGACATGAGCAGCTCCTGGGAGAAACTGGGGGTCTCAGAGTCATTTCAGAAGCCGGGGCCATGTGCTGTTCAGAGCATCAGCGCAGAAAGCAAGCCTCTGGCCTCATTCACCTCCTTACAAACGTCCCAGACTCCCTGTTCTTGCTCTGTGCTTAGAAGTGGAAAGTGAGATATCGTGAGGAATTGAAAGCAAGAGAAAAGGAGGGGGATCTGAGGACAGATCTTCATATCGGCATAATGGGATTCCACTGGCAAAATCCTGCTGCGTCATTCATCCTGTAACTTCAAAGGTGGGCGCCCTGGGAAATACCCTGGGGTTTCCAAGCCATAAAGCACTGGGGTATGTGCCCAACAAGAGATGGTACAATCTGGACTGGGGCTTCTCCAACTCCAGGATGTGTGGGTCACTGAGGGATCTTGCCAACATTTCAATTCTGACTCAGGAGATTTGGGGACGACGGGATGGTGAGGTACTGCCCTTCTAAACACCTTCCAGGTAGTGCTGCTTTCATAAGCAAAGTTGTAGGCAGAACATAAAATCCAAGGTCAGAACACAGGAGCTATGAAAGCTTGGGCTCCAGCGTTCTTATCTGTGCAGCGGAGATTAAGCACTATCCTGTCAGATTACCGTGAGCACTGAATGACATCATGTCATTCACCTGGCACATACAGGCTCCATACACAACTGTCTCGCTTTGAGCATTGGGCCAACTTTCCAAAAACTGTTGCCTTTTGCTAGGTTGGTTATTTTCAGTGGTGAGATGAACACGTGCAGGTTGAGGGGAAGCATGTGAAGCAGAGGTAGGTGAGGGGAGATAAAAGAAAAGCTAAGCTGGAAAGAATACATAAGAGAGACTCCGCACCTATCCTTTTGATGACATTCAGAGACAAACTCATGCAGTGACAGACGCATCTCTGGGACATCATATTAGGACAGGTGTTTCCTGGAGGAGGGAAGGGGCATGCTTTGTGGTTACAGTTACTAAAAGGAGGATCCTTCTTTTAATGGATCTTTGGGTAATGGATCCACCTTTTAAACGCGAGTTTCCTTTTTTATTCCAAAAATAAAGGCATTGAAGAAAGAGTGCTGCTACCAGAATACCACACGGATTTACCCTCATATTTGTGATTCCCCCAGAACATTTCCCAGACGAGGATAGCACAGACTTATGCATTAAATAAATGAAAGTGCACCCAGGGATTTTTACACAGCCTCAGAATACTCCACCAAAATTTAAGTCTAGAGCTTCACTCTTAAACTTTGCCCCACTTCCCTGAACTGTAGGTAGAATGAGCTCACTTGTGAAAATCACGTATTAAAACGATTTTCAATTTAATAAGTATTCAATGAGTGCTTACCATACTGGGCTATGTATCACTGTCTGGAATATAGCAATAAATAAGACCTGAGGATCTGGGAATACAGCTCAACGGCATGATGCCTGCCTGGAAAGTGTGAGGTCATGAGTTCGATGCCTGGTACCAAATAAATAAATAAATAAATAAGACATGAGTCTTGCCCACAAACAGTACAAATGCAGTCAAGAAGACATACCTTGTAACCCAAAAAATTGGAATATATTTTAGTAACTGTAAAAGGGAAAACCAGCCTGCATTATGAAAACGTAAGTGAAGAATATTTAAAATAATCCTTGCCCCAGGTGACTTAAAGGCTGAAGACAGCATGTGATACGTATGTGCTAGGACTTTTTTATTTTGGTTAAGTTAAAGTAGTTGCTAACGTGAAAGGAAGTGTCCGCTCAATTCCATCCCAACAACGATCAACTCAAGTTGCGTAATGGATCCTCCTTTTAAATGCCAGATGCGTTCCTCAGTTTACCGCTGTCCCCTGCGTTTCTTATAGGCGTACACAAGTACCGCTCATTCACCTCAGCAATTCGTATCTGTATGAGTTCTATTTTTCACTCCCGACTTGCGAAGAGGTGGTAGAGAAACAGAAGTCTTCCTTGAAGATGGATAGATGGGGAAGAAATTAAAAATAAGAAGAAAACCATACTTTCTCATATATTTATATTTTCCCCATATTTTTACATTTTTCCATATATTTATATTTTTCCTATATCTTTCCCCATATATTTACCATTTGGAGCATTCTTCATCTCTTTCTGTGGGTAAAGTTTCCATCTGGATCGCTTTCCTTCTGTGAAGGAACTCCTTTTGCTTCTTATAGTGACACTCTGTTACCTTTTGTTGACCTGAAAATGCTTGTGTTTTGTCTTCATCTTTGAAAAAGTCTTCATGGGGAATAGAATTCTAGCTTGGTGGTTTGAGTTTTGTTTTGTTTTGTTTCAGCGCTTTAAAGATGACCTCTTATTGTCTTGAGTCTGCCTGGTTTGTGACTAGAAGCAAGCTGCAATCCTTTGTTCTTCTGCACATGATGCATCCTTTTCTCTCTGGCTGCTATTTAGATTTTCTCTTTGGCTCTGGCCTTAGAAATTTAATTATGATGTGTCTGGCTATGATTTTCTGTTTTTTTCTGTTTTTTTCTTTTTTTTTTTTTTTTTGTGTTTCCCTTGGGTTTTTCTCCGGTACCGGGAACCGAACTCATGACCTTGCGCTTGCCAGGCAGGCGCTTTTGCCGCTGAGCTAAATCCCCAGCCCCTGGTTTTCTTTATGGTACTTCTTTTTGGAGTTTGTTGAGCTTCGTAGATCGTTGGGTTTACATTTTTTATAAGATTTACATAATTTTGAACCATTACTTCTTCAGATATGTTCCTGTTTCTCTCCATGTCACATTTCTGGGACTCTAATTATACATACGTCGCTTGACTTACTATGGCCTCAGAGTGCATCGGGAGGTCTACGAGTGTGCGAATGTGTCTTTGGTTTGGTTTCCTTGTCTTTCTTTTTAACGTATGGCTCATTTTGGTTAGTTTTTATTGCTATGTGATCTTCTCCTCCATATCATAGAATATTCTGGCAATCTTATCCAGCCTTTCTTTGAGACACAGTCTCACTATGTAGTTCAGGCTGGCTTTGAACACACTAGGTAGCCCAGATCGGCCACAAATTTGTTGCAACTCTTGTGCCTCAGCCTCTCCAGTGCTGAGATTACAGGTGTGCACTGCCACACTGGACTCTAATTCTTATTTCATGTATTTTCACCTCTGTAACGTCCCGTCTGAGACTTTTCAAGTCCTCTGTTTTCTATTATCCTGTGTATGTTCTCCTCTCCATCTTTAAGGATAAGCTCGGGGATGTCCTTCGCTACTCATTCCATTATCTCTATCACTTCCCAATCTGTTTCTATTAATTCATTTTTCCGTTATTAGAAATCATGTTTTTACATTTCTTGGCATCTCTAATAATTGCTTTTTGAATTACTGTGCAGGCATTATGAATTCTATTTTATTAGGTACTCAATTTTATTATCTTCCTTAAAAAGTGTTAGATTTTGTGGCAAATCAGCTTGATCCACTAGAAGCTTCTACGAGCTCCTGGTGTTGTTCAGCTTAGGGATCTCTGAAAGTTCTTTTCCTGTTCTCGATTACTTCTTTACACACACGTGCAGACTGGTAATGCTTTGCCAAAGACATTCAGTGAACCCTCTGTAGGTTTTTGGAGCTCCCTTTCCAGTGAGTTCTCCCTTTATGGTTATCTGCCCTGCAAACTCTGGTCTCCTCCATCTCTAGATATTTATTTCTATCCTCTAAATTGAGCAAGGGGCTGTACTTTGATTATGACACCCTTGGCAGTGTGCTGAAAAGCTGCCCTCAAATGTAAGCTGTGGCAACTACAGAGATTTTGGGATTTTTGGAGCTCCCTTTCCAGTGAGTTCTCCCTTTGTGGTTATATCCCACTGTAAATTCTGGACTCCTCCATCTCCCTAGATGTTACAGGGGGAAGGCAATTGCTGTAGTGGTGAATCATTCGTGTGCAAAAGCAGGAGCTGTGGAGCTGTGTAGAAAATGAGAGTAAAGAGCGCATTTCAGGTGGGCATGATCTCATAAGCCAAAGCAACAGGTGAAAAACAGCCATCATGAGTATCGGGAAATAGCAATTCAGTGTTGCTGCAACATAAAACTACACACTGGAAGGGGTTAAGGGTTACCTGTGCTGGAAGGTAAAATATGAAGCTGGCCCTGGGATCCAAAGCCAAAATCTGGGGCTACTGGGGACCAGTGATTAGAACTAAAGAATAGAAAGAAAAACAGTGGACAAGGAGTTGGGAGACCTTGGTTTAAATTCTGGTCTATTTTTGGCTATGTATCCTTGAACAACTTTTTTGTACTTTAGTTTTCTCATTTGTAGAGTGAGAGACCTTCCCCGATTCTTATCCAAGACTATGTTTCAAGGAGAATTTTCTAGACTTGTGTTCAGTGGATCCCACACATCTGGCTGGGATCTTTAGAGAAAATAGGTTATTAATGCCGCATATCGGTCACCTACTGCAGACCAAGATTTGCATTCAGGGCTTTGTATACATTATCTTTAATCCTTATAACAACCTGCATCTCATCAGGAAACAGAGAGGTTAAAAGCTCACCTAGGTTTGTCAAGCTAAAAATGGTGAAGCCAGGATCTGAACTCAGGTCTACTACATCTTGTGGACCACATCATGCTGTTTCTCTCATGGGGCCAGGCATCAAAATATCTTTAAAGCTTTTTGAGTAACTCAAACATGCACCCAGGGTCAAGCCAATCCAGAAAGTTAAAAGCAGGTTTGAGATAGCTACCTTAGTAGTAACCAATAGCACTGCCAACAGTACAGCTCACTCTACATTTGAAAATTACTTTTATTTTTTATTAGTACATAATGATTACCTTCATTGTGGGGAGTCAGTACATGTACATAACATGCCTTGGTTTTTTTCAATCCCAAACCCTTCCCAACCCTCCCTGTTCATTCCAATTCTTGACTCCTTTCTTATTTCCAAAAGCTCTATTTCCATTTTTTATTCAGTTCTTTTCTACCCCTTTTCCTCCCTTCCCCTCCCCTCTCCCTCTTGTTCCCCTTCTCATTTGAAAAAGATCTCCCTACTTCCTATTATCTATATTTTATTTTGCTCATTTATATTTTGGGTTCCTCATATAGGAGAAAACATACAATATTTAAGTATTGTGTCTGATTTATTTCACTTAATATTATGGTCTCAGGATGTATCCATTTAGCTATGAATCCTTAAGTTTGTCCCTTATGGCTTAGTACTTCTCCACTGTGTATAAATACCATATTTTCTTTATCTATTCATCTGTCAACAGGCACATGGGCCTCTACAATGAAAATTACATGACTCTGAAAAAAGAAGATCAAAGAGAACATCACAAAATGGAACATTATCCCATGTTCCTGGATAGGCAGAACCAATATAGTCAAATTGGCTATACTTCCAAAACGTACACATAGATTTAATGCAATCCCAAACAAAACACCAACAGCATTCCTCACAGAACTAGAGAAAACAATCTTAAAATTCATAAGGAACAAGAAAGGAGCCAGAATAGCAAAAGTAATTCTGGGTGACAAAAGCAAACCAGGAAGCATCACATTCCTGTATTTGAAGTTATATTACAAAGCTATAGTGATAAAAACAGCACGGTACTGGCATAAAAACAGACATGTGGATCAGTGGAATGAAACAGAGGAAACAGAAACAGCCCCAGGTCTACTCACCTGTTTGATCTTTGACAAAGGGGCCAAAAACACACACTGGATGAAAGATAGCCCCTTTAATAACGGATTCTGGGAAAAATGAGTATCCACATGCAGAAGATTGAGTCTAGACTCATACATCTCACCCTGTACTAACTGAAATCAAGGCAGATCAAAGCTGTAAATGTTAAAGCAGAGACACTTCATATGCTGCAATGTAACATATGCAGAACTTGTAAACACACAGGCATAGGGAAGAACTCTCTGAATACAACCCCACTGGCACAAGTAATAACACCAAGTATCAACCAGTGGGATCTAATTAAAAACCTGCACAGTAAAGGAAACAAACCACACGGTGACGAGACAACCTACAGAATGGAAAAACTTTTGTCTCTTTCTCCCTTTTCTTAGAGACGATGAGTCCAAGAGGCAATCTTTTTAGTTCAACAAATGGTCAGTTATACTGTCTGCTTTGTGCTTTTTTGCCATGGTAGAAATGGACTGGAAATACGATGATATTTATTAATGTTGGAGCAAATTGATTATGCAATTAAATTTGCATCAAAGTACATTGATGTCAGTACAGTTAATATTTTACTATAATCATAGCAAGCCATTGAAACCTTACTAGGATCCATGTCCTGTTTTGGGCATTTTACTTTTATTGTTTCCACTAATTTCTATAATGACCTCATGAAATAAGTACAGTTATCAAGCCTGCTTTACAGAAAACTACCACCTAGAGTTACACAGCAGAGAATCAGGGATGAGCTCAGGCCATGTAGCTGAGAGCCCAAGTTCCCAGCTCCTCGTGGGATGGTTTCTCTTCCTATAGTGTCTCCCAGGGGAGGGGGAAGATATGCTCTTTTCAGTTATCAGTAGTGAAGTGGGGACAACTATAAACACTAAAAATGCCATCCCATTATTCTTGTAAAAGGTAACCAGAACAGGGAAGGAAACTCCTGCTGCCCTGAAAGCAAAGCTCTTACATTCTTTCCATCTCTCTGAGATGAAACCTCATTTTTAGCACACGGGTCACTGCTCAAAAGCAATACCTGCCTTTATCTTTTTGATCTGTGTGTGGTCTCAGCAATGTACGTGTGTTACGGGCCATGCCACAAATCTGGCTTTCCCTTTCGCTAGTAATGATTTTACTGCGCAGACCCTGTTAACATGAAAAGCTGGGAACAAAGAGAAACTTTGACCAGCAGCATTGTTTTCACGGCTAAATGGGCCCATGATGTATCACCCAGTGATAAGGAAAACAATTTTAAACCATTTTCTTTAGGTATGAGAATCACCAACATCTAAATCAAAGAGGGCTACTTAAAAGGTCCAGGGAGATATGAAACCAGCCAAGGGTTGGGCCATAGTATAGAAGCCTGCACTCACATTTCCTGGAGACTCTCACCCTGGCAAGCATAAGGGTGTCTCAGTGCGTAGGTCTCTTTCACAAAATAAATCAGTTTAAGGAAAGCAACTTTTCTCTGGATAGGCCTTGATTACCTTGCAGGTAGCAGGGTTGGGGGCACTTCTCCAGGAGACAAGCCGATTTCTCTACCAGCCTGGGAAATGACTTCACATTTCTACGAGAAAAAGGTCAAGAAAGGTGTGGCGTACTGATTAGGAAATGTTTCCTGATAGCCTTCAGTCACAGATTCTCTCCCTTCAGCACGGCTGGAGGTGATAGCAGCATGCTTAAGAAAAATGTATAGATGACTCCATTGTTGGTTTCAACTTCCCTCAAACAAAAAAAAAACTTTTTTGCTCAAGCTTACTATGAAACATGAAAATTAACATAGAACACTCTATATATACTCACAGCATCAAGATAAAGGAACTAACAAAAACTGCAGAGAAGAAAGCCAGGGCCCTGCCATTCTTCTCGGCTGGTTGAGAAGCCAAAGAAGGTTCCCGCTGATCACACTGGTCCTGGGAACAGGATTCTGTGAAGTGTGAGCAGAGGGAGCACACAGGAGGAGCCCACAGCCACGCACACAGCCGCTGCAAAAGGACGCTGCCTCACCAGTAGTCTCCAGGGCGCTCAGGAGCCGGGAGCGCTGTACAAACAGGGAGGTGACAGCCGTAGTGAAGGTCACTGTCGCTGTTTTCCTCTGTGCATCTTCTGATTAGTCAGGCAAACTGTGCTCCTTCCAGGTTTGATCCTGGTGCTGGTTTTGAAGCACTGCCTCATAGCCCCAGATCCTTCTTTACTCTCTTCTGAGCTGCAGGCTTCCAGCTGCCACGGCCCTAAGAGAGGTAACAGTTGTCTTTAGTACACACACGCGCGCACACACACACACACACACACACACACACACACACACACACAGGAGAACCTGCTAGGCTTAAACTGTCACTCGGTGATATTAGTAAAGAAAACAGGACAACGCTTGTTTTGTTTCCTTTTGGATTTTAATTATGTACATAAATAGCGACCTGAGAACAAGGTGCTCTAAGGCTCGTACATTATCTCTGGGCAAAAGGATTTCAGATTTGTTCACATGCCGTAGAGCATTACCCAAGATAATAAAAAGGCTGAGTTAAAAAAAAGAAAAGAAAAGAAAGCCAGGTCCAACCGAACAATAAATTGAAATTAGCCCAGAATTAACAATGGATTAAGCTTACATGTCCGTCATTTTCCTTTTAAGAAGTTTTAACCCAAATCGAAAGATTATTCTCTCAACCCTTAAAAGAGGTGAGCACTACCCCCAGGAATAACCAATATCGGAATTACCGTGGGAAGGACTTACTCACTGTACAGGACTTTGGACTAAATGAGTCTAGATTCTGAGTGGAAGATGTTAAGTTTGCAGACGGGCAGATGCATCTAAGGACACGGGGCCTGCCTGGGGGCCGCTGACAGGGTTGTGGAGGTGGGAGCACCATGCGGTCCCCTTCGGCGAAGTGCTCCAGAGAACATTTCCTACCTGGGGGGCCAAGTGGGGAATGGGGGTCCCAACCCGTCCCCAAGACTGTGCCGCAGGTCTATATGTAGTGTTCTTTCTGGTCTGCTGTAAGAAGCTGGGTTTGGGGACCCACACTCAAAATGTGGGCTCACTTTGCTGCAACATTAATAAACATTATATATTTTCAATCAATCTCTACTATAGCAAAAAAAAAAAGAACAGGGACAAGATGGCACAATTAACCGCTTGCTGAACTAAGAAGATCCCAGAGGGGGTCATTCCTGAGTGCATCTTTTCTGGAAAATTAAAACTTACTCAGCCTCTAGCCCCTGTAGGGGTTGGGGTGTAGAAAGGTCACATCACAGTGAGCCTGGCAGAGGTCACAACTACAGTGTGTCTGAATTGCTGCCCCTCCGGCAATGCACCACTGTAAATCGAGGTGTCCTTCTCAACAGGTGGGAGTTATTCGTTGGATCCCTAGGTTGTGGAGTGAATCCAAAGCAAAGTGTTTTCCGACTGACGCCTCTGGCCCCAGAGAAGATGCCCCAGTAGCGGCTGAGCAGGCCCTTGCCCGACTCCAGCACTTTCACAGTCTGAGTCCCATGGGCTGCTTCACAGTCCCTACTGTGCGTCACCGAGGAGCTGCTCCCAGCCAGGGCTTACCAACAGGACTGGCCCGATGCGACGTACCCATACTAAAACTTGGAAGTCTCTTCATACTGTCACATTAGTATTTTTAAAAAGCACTAGAAATTATTATTAAAATTAAAATGTGAATAGCTGCCATCGGCCCTCAATAGGTAGCAGGAACTTTACAATTTACTCCTTTAATAAGCATGGGACTTCCCAATCCTACCTGAAATCTGCCTGTGACCTGCAGAAAGTCTAGGACTTTGCTGCCCCCGAAGCACAGCAGCTGGCAGCTGCAAGCCTGAGGAAACACAATTCATCCCTCCTCTCCTGGGAGGGAAGCCGCAAGTGTCCACGCAGCTGATGAGAGCTTTCCTGTATGTTTCGTCAGAACTGAAGCCATTGGGGCTGGGGATTCAGCTCAGCAGCAGAGCGCCTGCCCGGCAAGCGCAAGGTCGTGAGTTCGATTCCCGGTACCGGAAAAAGAAAAAAAAGCTGAAGCCAGGTCCAAAGACTTATATCCAGGAAATCACCACAGACAGTTCCCTTTCAACATGTCAATGCCCATCACCTTCAAACCCTAAATGGAACTGGTGATCCCCCCGCCACACCCTGAAGCTATTTGCTCATGAGGAACACGGAAAAACCATCTTTCTTTTCTCTTGTTTTCAAAAAGCAAAGGATGCACAGGACAGGCCACAACCAGTGGGGGACGTACACTGCTAGCGGACAGTAGTGACGGGACCCCACAAAAGCAAATACAAGGCGCTGTGCTAGTCTTATCTTATTTTGGCTGTCACTGGCAGCAATCAGAAATCATCAAATTTGGTAAGAATGGGCCAGGGGCAAAGTGCTGAACCAGTTCCCTTTCTGGTACCTGCCTGCTGCTCAGCAGTGATCAATTAATCAGCAACATCACTTCTCCTTTTCCTAGTCACGTGTCACATCCTCTCTCTCCCTCTCTCTCTCATTCAGTACACTTATACAGGAAAGGGAAACACAGGTCTCTGCCACCACACTCTTTGTAGTTGGGGAAATAACCTTGTGTGTAATAAAAATCAGTAACATTTATTAAATCCTAAGCGTGGGATATTCTTCCCAGTGCTCCGTATGCATTGTGCTAGTTAATCATCACAATGACACGTACGACTTTCACATCCTCTTATACATGAGTCAGCAGTGAAATCCCTTGCTCAGTGTCGCAGGGCTCAGAAGTAGAGGACCTGGGATTCAAACCCAGACAGTCTGGCTGCAGCCAGAGCACAGGCTCTTAACAGCTACACTCTCTGACCTAGCTAAGCCCCTGTTTTCTCATCTTAAAAGGGGAAGCTTAGAAGCCTCAGGGAAGGATGGTGTGGGTCTACTGGTTAAACTAGATAACGTGTGTATGTTCAGCAGAAGGCCTGGGATAGAATAAACAATCAAAACTCTCAGCCAGTGTTTTTTGCTTTTTCTGCTCCTCTTAGCCCAAAGCCCAAGCGATGTAACCACTGGGGAAGACCTGAAGAAGTTTTGCCAGTCTCTTTTCTTCCCTACCCGGGCATCCCGTGTCCTTGTGCTAGTGTACTGTACAACTAAGACTTGGAAAAATAACAGTGAGGTCACCGAGTGCCAAGAATATGTTAGGTCTTCCAAAAAATTCATCATTCTACAAAACCTGTTTAGTTCCCCAGCCTGCTCAGCCTCTCCTAGTGGGTTTCAGATCAGCAGCAATATATGCTTTGCGAACCTTGTAGGCAAGAGATTCTGCCGCTTGAAGACTGTCTGTGCAGGAACACAGGTTCCTCTGAGTTCAGCAGCGAGGGCGACTGGGCAGCACCCGGAGTCAGTACCATTCCGGATCCTTCAGCCTTTCCGCCCCCGTTGTGCGCTATCACGGTGACTGCACTGACTGTTTTGGACTTACAGCTCAAGTTCTATTTCCCCTTTCTGTGTGCTGCGTTGTCCAGGGCTGGATATTTCACAGTATTTCTTTTCCTTCGTGGCCTCCTCTCCAGATACTGCTTTCTGTAAGTTACAGAGCAAGCAAACAGCGCAGAGTGTTCTCGCCAGCCAATAAAGCTTCAATTCCAATCCAGCTCATCTCTTAGGCAACGAGGGGTGCCCACCTCCTCTTCCACCCCACAGCTCAGCAGGGAACACGTTCCACCTTCAGGACGAGGCAAATGCTAACTGGACAGGTGAAAGAGAACCGGCCATCCTGAAAATATGAAGGGTTGCTTCTCTAACAGGAAATTCTACCTGTATTTTCTTAGAAAGCCAGAAGGCAGAAATAACTGGTTATAATCCAACATGCTGAGTGTTTTGCCTGAGGTCCACTTGTCACATAATTTAAGGCAAGTCTGTTTGCTTCTCTGGGACTCAGTTTCCCATCTGTAGAATAATATCTCTGGCATCTCCACCACAGAAGTAAAGCATTTTACAGTATGTTCCCTCTTCACTCCACGGTCATGTCAGAGTTGGCACAGATCTACTGCGTTAGGACCTGAAAGGAAATAGAGGAACAGAGAAAGTTTGTGACCTGCCTACAGTTGCAATAGAAGTGAAATTATTAATATAAAAATAAAGCACCTTGCTTGCAAGTCCCTGGACTTGGGCATTTAATTGAACTGAGGGGATCTGAAAACCCAGTCTAACAGAAAGCATTCCCATTCAGCTAGAAAACCACTGGTCTTATGGAGTTTCACACTATACAAATATTCCATACTTGTGGCCTACCACCTTGAAACACGGCTACTTCAATCTTCAGAGTTACCTTGTGAAATACATTATTAGTCATTATTAGTTCCATTTTATAGCTGGGGGAACTAACAAAGAGAGTTCAAATGGCTTCTCTGGGGCCACAGAGGAAGTCGGTACTACATGGGAGAAATTCTTGTATTTGCCCTGTCTTCCTCACACAAAGAGAGAAAGTAGGTCTTCTGGTGAAGTTCTCTCAGACAAAATCATTCCTACAACTACAGACATGTTCATAAGACATTAGCTTCTCGATGCAATTATAGCTATAGCATTTCTAAAAATGTTTACCTAAAATCAAATATAATACTAATAATGGGAAAAAACAATAGAAGTTGTATTCTCTAATTGCAGTCACTGAGCAGCGAAACTTGGGGAGACTAAATCCTGTACACATTAATTTAATTAATTGCATTAATTAATTTTATAAAAATGACATTCAGTTAAAAATTAATGTCTCGATGTAGCTCAGTGGCACAAGCACCTGCCTCACAAAAATTAATGTCTCAATCACATGTGTGTTGGCCAAAAATATCAGAAGACTTTCTGTGGACTCTCAAGAAGTGGGTGTGGTATGTGGTGATGAAGTGTGTGTGTATACTATAAATTAGACATTTATTGAACATTAACTGTGTATCAAATGCTGTGCCTATTTATCTGGAAATGGAAGTAAAATTATTCTCCTTTCCCTATGAAGAGTTTAGAATTTAAATAAAAAAACATATATGTATGTGTGTATATATATATATATATTTATCTATATCGATATATAGATATATATATATCTGAGGCTCTGATAAAAGCTGGAGTTTAAATATATGTTATTTAAATATTTTTAATTTTGCTCCACACATTTCTGAAAATTTTCAAGCAGCACCTAATCATGTTAACTATAATTTGTTCTTTCCATTTGAAATTATTTGCTTAATCTCCCAATCAATTTTCAGATTTGGAATTCCCTAAGTGGTCAGTGTGCTTTAGCTCCCGAACAGAACACTTACATCATCAAAGTGTGTCAGAAGACAGAGCGCCTAACTCACAGTCCTGTTCCTCTATTCTGTGTTAAAGCGGGGCCTCCAATCTGCCAGGGTCTCTGCTGTGTGCAGCACATATGAAGAGGAATCAACCGCAAAGCCTGCCTGACGGAGCAGTGAAAGAAAGACATAAACAGAGGAAGACCTGAAGTGCAGCGAGGTGACTGCAAGCCGACATCCACACCTACAATATACGAGCAGCACCGAGAGAGAGCCCCGGTACCACGTGGGGCGCACGGCGGTGTGCTGAGTGCAGGAAAGCTTTACGGAGGAAGTGAGGCTTGAGTGCTTCTTTCCCCAAGGTGACAGGAGGATGAGGACTTTTCCAGGCCAAAGAAGCAGCATGTGCAAAAGTAAAATGGCATGATTTGGGAGTCTCATGGGGGTCTCCCTATCATGAGAAAACCTCCTGAGAAGGCTGGAAATGGGTCAGGCTCCATGGAAGGCTTCACACAGCACGCTGAGTCAGACACCAGACCGTCTCCGTGACGAAGTCAGCCCCAGCATCTCCACTGGCGACTGGCACTCTCTGACTTCGCTGTCTCACCGCCTTCTTCTGTCCCGGAGCGGGGGTGTCTGCCTCTGACTTCTCCAACATGCAAAAGAGACCTGTGCTCCACCAGTGGGATAAACAGATAAACAGCAGTATGTTATCGCTGGAGGTGCTGCTGTCTTCGTTGGACTCACAAAAGTGTAACCCTTGAACAATAGATTACAGTTAAAATTCTAATGTCTAGTTGTCCAATGTGTGCACTGGCCAGTCCTCTGACACCTCTTCCCCTGTCCTTAGCATTCTGGCTTTCCCACAGTTGTTTATACGCAACTTAGTTGTTCTATTTCAGTCTCAGCTGTTACTTCCTGCCGCAATAAAAATTATCACAGAGGGGTATAGGAAGACTTGGGAATCAGTTGTGGACTCTCTCTCTCATTGGACCCATTTCACAGAAAACTGAAGTCAATTTTATTTTATGGAAAATTACCATTATTGTTAAAACGTCCTTTAACAAGTCTCTACAACTGTTCAATGCCTACTTCTGAGTTTCAACAGTAGTAAGAGACATCTCCATAGCAAGCAATAGGGTATTCTGATGCCATTTGCAAGGGGAAGGTCTGTATACAGATATTTACATCATGGCTAAAGAACCATCCTAGGTTAAAGTCCTTGAACAAAGAACAATTAGGTCTTTGTTTGAAGTTGTACAGTGAAAAAAAACCACTGGAAGCTTATGTCGATAGGCCTTTCTTGAGTGGTAACGTCCTTTGAAAGTATCTTTAAAAGAGTGAGCGTGCTAGGTAATGCAAAGAACATTACATTTTTAAAACTTCCACGCTGGGGAAAGTGAGTTACTTGGTGTGCGTGGACACCATCAGATAAAAAGTGCTGGACACATAAGTTTTAAAAGAAACAGTGACTTTCACTACATAGAAAAACTAAGAGAGATTACCACTGACAAAGACAAAATCACTATATGGTCATTTTACCATACATCGAATACTTACTAAGGAACTAACCTGTCACACAGCTAGTATGAAGCAGAATCCAAATCTTTTGCTATTGTCACACACCAGTCTGCAACCCATGGAGGCAGAAAAAAAGAGAAGAATTTACTATACAAACATATGCACATATATCCCACAAATAAGGTGATACGACTCTCTTTGCCAATAACACAATAACATATTTAAATATTAGTATAAACTGTTTAAAAACTTAGCAAGCAGCCATTAAAGTGTCAACGAGCCTGATAATAAAGGCCAAAGGATCCTATTTATAAATCTTCATCAAATTTTTAAGTTGTACTGATTATGAGTTTTTAGAATTATAGATAATTTTAAATCATTTTCACCGTACGAGGAAGAAAGAAACAACTCATGATGTCCCATTTGAATCTGAAAAGGGGAAATTTCTGAAATAACTTGCTAGTGACAAGTGGAGAAGAAAGTAAATCAAGAAGACATCCTTGGATTTTGTTAATTCCTGAAGCTGAAAATTTTGAATTTAAAATGGAGTGGAGAGAGTAAAATACTTACTTCTCTGAAGGATGTTTAGAGGATAATACCATTCAAAAAGCCTGTCAGCAACAATTTATGCACAGCATGAAGAGTAACAAATTCTGCCTCTATGGTTTTTATCTGGAGAAGAAAACAAGTCAAAAGGGAACATTCCCAAAAAAGTTCAAATTTGTGCCCCAGCCTCATAGCCTAACTCACACTCACCTGTGTGGTCTTATGGCTTAGTTCACATACACAAATTAGCAGTAGTAAACTTTTTAGTAAGCTAAAAGCTAGTTTAAAAACAACAACAGCAACAACAACAAAAACAAAACATTCTGCTCCTGGAGTTGAATGGAAATCCCCTTTCTTACATATTCAGTTTCTCACAAGTTCAAGGTATGTAAAAAAGGGAAGAAGTTGGGCTGGGGAATGCAGCTCAGCAGCATAAGCGCTTGCCTCACAAGGCTGAGGTCATGAGTTTGATTCCCGATACCAAAAAAAAAAAAAAGAAAGACATTTCTTTAAAAAGCACTTCCTTTTGCCACATTTTAAAATTTTGCTCTTTTATCAATTGCTGGCAGGCAGAGGCTTCTGAAAGCTTAGAAACATAGTGGTATCTTTTAAATTAGTCATCATGGAACTTAGCATCAAATTATGTACATAGCCAGAATACCATGCAGTTCTTTCCACAGTTACTCCTGTATAGGAAAAAATAATATAATAATTTACATCTTAGTATATGTGCTGCTGAAGTGAGCACAATAATTTACATTTTAAATCATTGGGATTTACCGTTGATCATTACTGCAATAAAATCCAGTTGGGGGGAAAATCTTGCTACAGTTTTCCCTCAGGAATAACTTTTTATAGTTATAGCCAGATAAAATATACTTGCCTATAAGGTGAAAGCTACTACTATATCCTACCATCTGTATTACATATTACTGTGAAATTTTATTGAGGTTAAATTTAAGTATGTATTAAAATAAGACCAATTGTCTAACCAAAGAAAACATTCACAAATCTAGTAGTTTAAGAAAGGATATGAGAAATGTAAGGTACTAAATGTATATTTTGTTAGCACCGTGTAACAGAATGACCAGGGAAGGAGTAAGTAAATTGCCTGGAAGTCCAAGGGTTCATAGTCATTTCTTTAACTCCAAGTTGGGTAGAATCTTCTCACTAGCCCAATGTGCCCACACAAACCACTTATAATCATATGATTCACATTAGCATTTGAATTTTATTTAAGACCTTTCAACACTTCAGAGGTCATTGCCATTGAATTTTTGAGAATACACTAGTTCTCTTTGTTTTTCCTGGTCAATTGAGATAAGTTTTTGCAATTTGTACTTGGTAGTATCTGCAGCGTGGTTCAGGTTTTAAACAAATTCCTAAAATTCTTTTGTTCACTTCTTGAAAGACTCCAGCTCCAGGGTCTGTGTTCCCATTCTAATTTGCTCACATTCAGTCATTTGATTTTAGCATCTTTTTACATTTTATAGATTAAAACATTTCTTCTTGATATAATACTGTCAAAAAATTTACATTATATGCGAGAATTACGAAGGTGTCCCCCAAATGTACCATTCAAAATATTTTTTAAAAAATTAAAAAAGAAGATGCATCAAATTGCCCATGTTTAATATTTTGAGTGATTTTAATTTTTCAGTGATTCAAAAAAACCAAACCTGGTCCCTTTGGCTAAACCTTATATGACCACCTACTCTGGTTAGACGCAGTGAAGTTGAGGTATGGGGGTACAACATCTGGCAAAGACTTGGAAATTACAATTTTCTTTTACAACTGAAAACCATATCCTGGCCAGGTCTCGGTGGGGTTAATGCTGTCAGAGCACACAAGGTTTGTTTTGATCTGTTACGGAGTAACACACGTAGGCTTCAGTTCACACTAATAACATGCCTGTGTCTGGTATACACCAGTCCAGAGGCTACTAATTAAAGGTGGCAATTAACCAAACACAGTTGCACTACAAAACATGTGAAATTTATTAAAACTTAAAAGTAACAGCTGATTCTCAATACAGACAAAACTAAAGGATGTGGGGATCTTATGAGGTTACTTAAGCAAAAAATTTTAAAGCACCTTCAAGATACTTTTTGTCAGCCTGTTTAGGACACATGTGTTAACATACTAGAAAAATGTGCTACACTTTTGAAATGACCAAAGTCAAGAGATGAGAAGAGTTTAACAGGGAAGCAGCCCATTCCCATGAGCAGGGTTAACCTCAACTCTGCACCTTTGGTCTAACCAGTATGTGGACGTGCAGTTGCTAGAACAATTTCTTCGCCACCTTTCACCAGAAAGATCTGCTTGTTGATTTGGAAATGAAAGGGAAAGGGGGAACGGTGGAAGATGGTACAGTGAAGTAAGCTTCAGTAGCTAAAATACAAAATTCTATCAAAGACTATGGCTTTATTTTATTCTTGAATGTTATCATCTACATATTATATATAGTACATAAAGAACAGTGGACATTTCATGACTGTACAGCTTGCTGGAGTTTGCACAAATGGAGTCTATCCGTATAATCAGCGCCTAGACTCTAAAACAGAACATTATCAGCACTCTTACTTTTTCAATTAAACTTAGCAATGTATCTGTACGCACAGTGGACATAAACCTGGCTCTAAGGGTGGTACGGAGAAATACGGAAGCCCTGTATCTGGAAATCCATGGGGAACAACAGCCAGCACAGAATTCTCTCTGCTTGCGGTTTTGACAAGGCTCTTGTTACTGACGTGACATGTGTGACACCAACTGCTTGAGCTATATTCAGACATGCAGAGAGGAGAAAATACTTCAAGTAAAGCTTCCCTAGGAGGTGCACTCAGGATTGCGGTTTACAAAAGTAGTGAATGCACTGTCTTGAGGCTAAGATCCAAAGTTCTGGAATCAAAGATACACCACGTCCACAGCTTAATCCAAGGAGACTCGGTGCAAATTATTCAATCTTTCTGAACCCAAGTGGACCCATTGCAAAATAAAGGTGCATCAATCTCATTGGGTTGTTGAGAAGATCATGTGAGAAGACCCCCACGGCCGTAAGTGGGGAAATGCTAAATGCAAAGTAGTCATCAAAAAGTGGCATTTGTCATAATTACGACAATGGCCCAAAAGTTGGTGCACCTACTGAAGACAAGATTTCCCAATTTTCTCTTCTTGAATATCAGTTTATTTCTCCTCCTGTAGTTTTATCATTTATCTGTTTGTCCATTCGAGCAAATTTAAGACTAAAGGATGAGCGACCCTTGTTGGCAGAAGAGCCAGTAAACATCAGTCTGGATTTCCATAGTCTGAGAATTTTAAACAAATATTTCTAACATTTATGCTACACTATGCTTTCAAACTTTGGGATATCTGGTGCCCTATGCCTGAATATTCTCTTTTGGTAAGGCTGGGTTTAAGCCTAGAAATTTGTATGTTTTCCTGCAGAATCTGCATATAACAAGCACCTAGGTGATCCTTGCACCAAGGTCACTCTTTCCAAAACACACAGCCCTTGAGCCTCAGGATTGCAGAGATGACCAAGAGCATCTGTGGGAGTGGAGGAATGTTCACTGATTCCTTTTTCTACGCTAAGGAGACGGTATCCAGGGCTGACACTTTCCAAACGCTGGAAGAATTTTCCAAGGAATAAAAAATTCTCTAGACATGTGGGTTTCTGGCCTTCATTTCAGATAGACCATTAGCATATCATTAAAAGTCCTAAGCATAAATGAGATGCTAATGAGATTGGCTGAGTCAAATCAATGCAACTTTAAAATTCATGAAAGCAAAAAGTAAGATTCCTGCTCATGTATAAATGTAGCATTTTTCTCGTTGTGGATTTCTATTCCTTCAGCATATCCTTAGCATCTGACATCCTCTACTTTTTGGCATTTTCAATTCCTCTTTCAGTTCTCTGCAAAAATAAACTCATCAGCACCAGAGCCCAGCACATTTTTGTAGAGCTATTTCATCTGCACATATATGTATAGTGACACATATGCATGTACATATATGACATAAACATATATGCATATACATTGTGCACATATTCATTGAGATAAGCATAATGTTTTGCTAAATGCGTAACTCTCCATGGCCTTCACGTTTTCTTCCCTTTTCTCCCTTTCTATCATCATCATCACCTCATTCGGTACATACCCAGTTAAGCCCCCATTTGCTTAAAAGTTTTACCCCTTAACTTAGTTCAACTGTTGATCTTTCCTGAAAACTATTTGATGTTCTGGGTAAGAGTGCCGAAGTGATCATAAATTTGGTTTTCTTCACTTGCACTCAACAAGCATTTATGTGCCTGGGGCAGCTCAGATAGGTTGGTTATTTGCGTGCTTGGTAGGGGAGTAAAAGCCACTTTTGGTGAGGCCAAGGTGGCACTCCTTCCCACCAAGGAAGCACAAGTAGCAAATGTGAGCCGCGGAGGGAGGGACCATTTGGCCCTAACACCTCTGAGTTTGCTGTTATGAAACAACTCAGATTGAACCCCTTTCTCAGATGGCCTTTCTGCCCAGAGAGCTCAGTTGTTGAAAACTTTTGTCTTATGTAGCCTGCCGACCTCTTGGTCTACAGCCTACCATTGTCACCTTTGCCTTTCTAAGAGGACCTGAGTCCATCCATTTCTAAGAAGACATCTGTGAAATAAAGAAAAACTTTGGAGCTGGATGAGAACAGACCAGTATCATTGTCTTGGGGAGCAGCATGAGGATGAGGTGTGTTGTTTTCAGATCCCCTCCAAATGCTCTAAAGTTACAGTGTAACTTTCATTGAAAAAAGTAATTTAAAGAAAGAAAAATAAGGAATGGTATATCTCAAATTGATCTGCCCTACTATCAGTAAGCACAGTAGAAAGTCACTGTAATTGGTACAGTTGTCAGATATTCTCATTTATATTACAAATTCAAACATACCTTAAGCTAAATAAAGCAGTTGCTTTGAAAAAAGGCCCTCAGAGGAATATACAATTGCTTCTCCTCGGACGACAAAATTTCAGGCATGAGTAAGGTTGAAGATGGTTCTGTTTTTTTCTGTTCCCCCCTAAGTTTTCTAAAATAAGCATGAATAACTTTTATAATTAGAAACACACCAATAAACGTTATTATTTGGAAGGAACATTGGACTCACTGAAGCCCACAGATATTTCAGCTTCACCCTAATTTACTGCTATGCTTCAGGAATTTGGCTAACTGCTTTCATTGTGGTGAACAGTTTCTTAAAAAAAATTCAATGATTTCATTTGTTCTCGTGATTTTATAATTAGGTATCTTGTAAATATTCTTAACTTCTAAATCTCTTTGGTGTTGAGGTAAGCTGAATCCAAAAAAAAACTATACAATTAGCAAAACTCAATCACTTCTGGATGTGGCCTCTTAAACAGGCAATCACCAAATTTACAATGTGGGGCTTGTGAAAATGTCTCATTATCTAGGATTATCATAATCCTGGAAATGACAAATTTTTAAATTTGTAGATTCACTTTAAGACCACAGAGAAGGCTAAAAGAAAGAGCCTATATTTATTGTGACCAGGTGTTCCTGGCCCACTGTCTTTAATAGCCAAGACCACATTGTTCCGTCCCCAGAGCTCTGTTCAGGAAGGCATAAAAGGTATGAATGTTTAAGAGGGCCTGGTAAAATCCTCACCTTCCCTGCTCAAAGTGTACCTCATTCTAGGGGTAGAACTCACCAGCTTCCAACTCAAGGTGAGAAGTGCTGTGATTTCTAAAAACCAGATGTTGAAGTCAGTAAACTTAGTCTATGTCTAACAACACATCATCCCATCAAGCCAAAAGGAGTTTAAGAAATTGGACTCATTAAAAAAAACATGAAAGGGCAAAAACCAACAAAGCGACAAATGATAGAATTGACCAGTTCTAGGCTTAGCCCGAGTGGAGTCATCATAGAATTTCCATTTCCAATGGGGCGCAATCGTTAACATTGAAAACCCGGTTTAAGACACACAATGCCATGAAATAATTTTAATCAGAAAAAGGAAATGCCTACGTCAGTTCATTTTAATGTATGGGATCCATATACACAAGACTGAAAGATTTTATGTTTTAAATACAACAAAGGGGAGCTGGGGATTTAGCTCAGAGGCACAGCGCCTGCCTGGCAAGCGCAAGGTCGTGAATTCAATTCCTGGTACCAGAAGAAAAAGAAAAAACAAGCAAACAAAAAATAAATACAACAAAGGTTAATTTCTGTCTTCAAGGAGAAATCTTTCCTAATGTTTTACCCCATTAGCAACTTTTTAAATAAAGATTGAGTCAATCTTTAAAGATTTGTTACTTTAGGCAGCAAAAGAGGCGCATGAGCAGAGTGTTTTCCGGCACTGAGGCAAGAGCCACCGGCTGCCCTGCGAAGTTCTCTGACAGAGGGCGCTGTCCAGCGAGGCTCATGCTAGGTCCGCCCTGGGGTCTGCCTCGCACAGACCAGGAAGAGACTGGGGAAAGGGAAAAGCATCGTGGTAACCCCCTGCACTGTTCTGGTGCCACACTGTGTATGTTCAAATCCCAGAACTCCTACTTACCAGCTTGTGACCTTGGGTGACTTTGTTCCTTGTCTCTATTTTCTTGCCTGTAGATGAGGATAATAATGTGATTATACCATACAGTTGTTATAAAGTGTCAGTGAAGTCAGTGTATACAGAGCTCTCAAAGCAGCACCGGGCACAGAGCAAATTGCAAGTATTAACTATATTCATGAATACAGTCAGCGTGAAGACGCAAATGAGAGGAAAAACAAGATGGCGGAAAGAACAGCTGTCGACTAGTGTAGAGCAAATTGTTGTAGAAAATGTAACAACATATGCGCATGGTTCTAAGTTAAGTGGTTTTGGAGTTTTCCCTTTCCTCTGGGTAAGCTTCCAGGATATCTGAAAGGAGACTATTATCTCCCAAACTTTCCCAAAGACCAACAAATAATCTCCCACAAAGCTGGGATACCATTTCTAAAGAAAGAGTAGACACTTATGAAACATTTTCACCTATAAAAGTAATGGCCAAAACTTGTTCTCAGTTTCACTTAGAATCTAGTATGTTGAAAAGTGAACCACCCTGGAATCAAACATCCATTGCTGCCTGTTCCAAAAATTTTTTAATCACAGACCACCAGCGGGGAAGGCCACAGAAGAATGAGAAGGCTACCTAAGGACAAGGAAAGCACAATGACAAGCGTCTAACTCAACAGATTTCTCAGAGGCCTTTCCAAAACCATTACAGCAGTCAAAAGAAGGGAAAGGTAACAGTGGATTATTACCTTTCACTCAACACTTTGCCCTGGGCCAAGAATTTTTTAAATGTCACAGGAATATAATTCACATGCTTCACAGATTGTGAACAATTTTTCTATAAACCTTCAGCCTTGTATCCAGCAGCACCCAAGCTCAATATACTCTAAGCACGACAGCAACTGGCCAACACATCATTTTCCTGCCGTTCCAATGCCCCAGGGTATGGAGCGGAGGACTCCATGTGGCATTTGCCTGGAGAGGTGGAAAAACAAATACCGCTGAGAGTGGTCCAGCCTTAATACGCTGAGGCTCTGCCAGAACGTTAAAAATCTGGGAGCCATCACACACACTGAGTGCAGTGAGACGCTCCCGTCGGTGGTCACTTTGTAAACGAGATTCTAGTAGTAGAGGAAATCTCTCGGGGACTGCAGTGCCATGGGTGCACAGCCAGGAACTCGGGCTCAGCCCTGATCACCTCTTGTCGCTCTTTCAAGGCAAGAGTTTAACATTAAGAAGTAACAGTGATCACTAAGATCATTGAAGACTCACTGTGTGCCAGGTGCTGGGCTAAATAAAGGTTTTACTATAAATATTATCTACTTTAATTCCCAGAATCCTAAGTTACGTTCAAGAAAACTGAAGCATGTGAAGCTTAAGTGCTTACCTAGTGTCACCTGTTGGTAACTGAGATGTCACCTCATCAAAGCTCAATGTGTGTTTGAATTTCTTCACTTGAATAAATAAATAAATGCACCATATATTAGGCGTGTAGTTCCCCAACACATAAATTCACTCAGTATTCCTATATTTCTACAGCTGAAAGAAGTGCCGGTCTTGAAATTTACTAGGATGGCTTAATACAGTGGAGAAGTATTGATGGCATAGTGCAAGCCAGTAATCATCAAACACCTTCCTCTTCCCAAAATTTTTGTTGTTACTGAATTTCCCACTCATATGTTTTAACTGTTTTGTTTTTTTTTTTTTTCCGGTACAGGGAATCGAACTCACGACCTCGCGCTTGCCAGGTAGGTGCTGTGCCGCTGAGCTAAATCCCCAACCCCTTAACTGGCTTTTAACTATTCTGAATAACTATTATCATGATTGCTGTTTTGTTCAGAGTCAGCGGTTTATTGGTCTCCAAACAAATGGTAGCAACTCCTTCATAGTAGCAACTACCTAGTAGTAGTTCAAATGTTCACTTGCTCATTTATTCATTTCGAAAATATTCATGGGAGAGCTAGGCAATACCCGTCACTGGAAAGATGGTGTTGAACAAGTCGCACTTTCAGGATATGATAGTCTAGCCAGGAAGCCCAGTGGTGAATTAACAAATGCCCCGAGTGAATGAATTACACTTGACATTTATGGCACCAAGAAGACATACATCATACATAAAAATATAAAAGTGATATCAGCCCAGCTTGGAAAAGTCAAAGAAGATGTCACTGACATTATGTTTAAGCTGTAGCCTGAACAGAAAATGAATGGACATTTGCTGGGAGGAGGAAGAGAGGCAAGTAAATGTTCCAGCATGTGCAAAGACCCTGGGCCAGGCTGGATGCAGAATGGGTATCAGTTTTAATTATTAAATTGTCAACTCTTCTTTGATTGGCTACAGAGTGGTATTTTCTAGAAACTTCCATGGAAGCTGAGCACTAGAAAATAAAATGCTGCAAGATAGACCAAAAAAGGTATCCAAACCTGGAACAATCACACCACTGGTTGCGTTGTAGGAAAAGTCTTTGGACTTATTCACTGTAAGAGCAATCTCTGAAATGTTCATGGGTCTACCACGAAGACCCTATGGTTTTTGTTGGGCTTTCTCTGCCACTACACAGAAAGAGAGGGCAGAGGAAGAGATGAAAGAGAAAGAATTCTACAGTTCATGACATAAAAATGAATCTCTTCCAAAGTATTCATGTGATAATTATTCGGGTCTTCCAGCAGCAAAGCAAAACAGGGTAGTAGCCAGCTAACTGTGTTTCCACTCCCCCCCACACACACTTCCTTTCCTGAATGCCTCCACCCATCTTTAGCTTAGACTTCAGGATCTGCCAAAGTAAACAGATTCCTTATAAAGAGAAGAAAAAGGGGAAAAAAAAAAAACCAGAAAGGGTGTAAAAGGGGAAAACAAATCCCTCCACCACTGCTTGCACTTTCGGATTCACATGGCAAAATTATCTGAATGCCACCCTGACTCCTGTAGCTTTTCAAAGCACACAACCACCCCATCACTCAGCTTAAGTGGCGTAAAAAGCATCCCCACCAACTGATTGCATTCAAAGTGTGTGGTCCAGTAAATCAATCCATTTGGAGGACAAAGCCCACGTCTTCTTTGCAAGTTTATTTAGCGTCCTCACTTATTGTTTTCCCCAGGTAATGCCTGCAACCTAAGTAGCGCCAGGAAAGTAAGCAGCCCTTGATAAAGTACAGGAAGCACAGGGAGGAGGAGGGGAGGAAGGAGCTGAACGCCGTGTGCGAAGCCCGCGCTACCTGGGCCCCGAGGATGAGTGTTATCAGAGCCTCCTGATGTTGGGGTGTGTTGCAAAGCATGGATCATGTGGCAAAAAGCCAAGAATTAGTAAATTTTTATGTAGAAAGCATTATAAAACCAAATCACAGGTCAGTGAGTGTTTCCCTAATTTTGAATCTCCAGAAGCACCACTGGTAGAGCAGTCCCAACCTGGCCTGGAAGTGGGGCAAAGCGCCTCCCAGCACACATGGGCTTTGCAACAGGCTCCAGCCTTTCTCAAGAGGCCAGGTGGAGATCTAATCTTGCCCGCTCCCCAGCGACTGGCTTTTCAAAGCGAATTCGAAAGAAATCAGGAACTGTTGAAGCTTATCCCTCCTTCTGTTTTGAGTTTTAAAGCAATTCGATTGTTTTAACCAAACAAACGTTTTCACTTCAGCAAAAAATAAATAAATATTACCTGAAAGGAAACACACACACACGCACAAGTGCCCGCGCACGCGGTCTTCGGAAGATTTCCTCTGTCAGTAGTTCTCAAAGCAGGAAAAGTGGAACCCCAGTGGTTAATGTCTTCATTTTCACGTTGTCCTCTCAGCATCCACAAGGGTACGTCACTGTGTTGTCCAACAGCAGGGAACACCATTTCTGAGGGGGAAACCACGGTGCGAACTGCACAGGGTAGAGAAAAAAAGTTTGTAGAGCATAGTGAGCTTAGGGGCTGTCAAACATTCTAGAATATTGCCTGCTATACATTCGTTTCTGCAGTTATACAGTGTTTCTACCACTCTTTCCACAATAATTCTTTCTCTCCAAACACCCTGTAAAAGGAGGACAAAGAGGACGAAGGGAAGCAGGGTCAGGTAAGAAACAAGCTGATGAGAAACACACATTCAATCATCTTTCTGAGCCACTACTGTCCTGAAGAAAGGTGAAAATCATCAAAGTATGTTATACATACGTACGAATCTGCTGAAAGGAAATCTACTGCTCTGTGTGTAGCTAATATGCCCCAAAATAAATTAATACATAACAATTTTTAAATTAAAAATCTTTTTAAATCTGTTCCTTGTTTGTATCTTCTTTCTTCCCTGCGACCATTATGTAGATATTTGCACAACTCTCGTACAGGGTAACTGTTGCATTGCACGATGAAAATCTTGAGCTTCTCCCCCATCCAAAAAAAGCTGGGTGTGGTGGCCCATACCTGTAATCTCAAGGGAGGCTGAGGCAGGAGGATTGCTGAGAGTTCGAGGCCAGCTAGTGCTACAAAGTGAGTTGAAGGCCAGCATGAACTCCATAGTGAGACCCTGTCTCAAAAAGACAAAAAAGAAAACACCAAAAAACCTCACGCTTCTTGCCTCAGCTTAGCATCCTCTCCCTTTCCCCAGCCTTTTGCTCCCCAAAAAGGGACACCTCTGAGCTACCGCCCTACTTTTCCTGGTAAAGTGAAGTTCACTCCAGCAACACAGGGCAATTTGCACTGACGAGGAATTCAGACTAAGCAGGATAAGGAGAGGTGCTTGGAAACTAATGCTTAGCCTTTGAATCCTCTGTTCCCAGGCTGTACTCCCGGGGGTATCAAGCTTCTAGGACACTTAATATGCTGGTAAAGGTGCACCCCCTCAGCAAGAGCCTGTGTACTATGTAGGAAACAAGAGAGAAACGATTTTCCTTGAAAGCATGAGAGGATGCAAAGGTATATTTCTACATAATATTTCACCGGGGCAGAGAGAAAGCCTCTTTTTCCCAAGGAGAACTTTCTTCGGCACCAAAACATTAAAGGGTTTTGTAGCTCTGTCTTCTTTCCATCCTTCCCAGAGGAGGAAATTGCAAAGGCTGGCCCTTGAAAAATAATATAGTAAAATCTAACTTTATTCCCCTAATCTCTTAATAATGCTGCAGCTGGCCATGATCTATTTAGCATAACACGAAAATAACGTATTTGTACCAAGCAGATTTGAAATGCTTTAAAATAGTGAAAGCTATTTACTTGATTGATTAAGTTAAAGTGTTTACATAAAAGTGTCATATTTTGACATCAGTCATACAACACCACATCTGGTACTTCTAATTAAATTGTGTGAAAAAGGCTACATTTTTTACTCAGTCACAACAATATGGCGAAGAGAAAGTACAAGCATATTTGTCATGCCCAGAGCCCGGGATCTGCAGTTACGGCATGTGGCTGCTACAATCCCCAGATTTGGATTTTGCAAAGCTTTCATAGCCTCCAACACATGTTTTGCCTGAACAAAGGCTAAAGAACTGGGCCCCACCTCTGTGAGTCAATGGTTATTATTTCTCCTGTGTTGATTTAAACCTCTCCAAGCTCCATCAGTGAACTAAAGTGTTATGAGAATTAGAATAAAGTTGTCTTAAGGAATGGGTGCTCAGAGCCCAGGTATGGCGCTGTGTTTTGTTAAGCTTTATTCCTGCAGACTAGGAAATAAACTCAAGAAACCTTAATGGGGGTACAGGGGAGTGAAACCCTATTACTCATTCAGAGTAGGAGCTCATTTGTATCTTCCTTCCAGTGTGGGACTCATACATACCTTACAAATGGCCTGCTCCTTGCTGAAGCACTTGATTTAAACCACTGATATATTTTTCCTTCCAAAATTAAGATGAAATGTTTTTACCTATAGCAACCAAAGGACAAAATGGCTTGGCTTGTTAAGGCATACTTAACTTCACTTTTAATATAGACAAATAATACCTCAAAATCCTCTTTGTGTTTTTTCAAGTTAAATTATGTCCACTCCATGTGCAGATTCAATTTACTGACTAAGTACACAGGCGAGCCCAGCCTCTCTGGGAACCATCCGTTTGATTCAGAAGGAAGAGGAGACACTGCTGTATTTTCTTAAAGAGATTCCTGGCATTTTTTACCTCCTCCTTTTTGGCTTAAAGACTACCTTGAGAAATGTTGCCCAGCAGTAAAAGGAAAATGAGTTCAAGCTTCAAAATCAGGAAATTTGGGTAGTAAAATGTATGTTATAAAGTTAATGCTGAGCGAAAAATAAATGGAGCTCTTTTAAATGGGTTAAGTGTCAGCCATGAAAAGCAAAGACCATCCGACTTCCTATAGAATTATTCATCCTTCCTCAGGCAAACGCTGCCTCCAAAACGCCCTTCAACTGCAAAAGGCTATGTCAGCCCAAGGTGGTAAAGTGTTGGAACACACACACGAGGCATGCACTTATTTACCACGTACTACGTTCAATTTAAAGAAAATAAACGTGAAGGCAGGAACCATGAACAAACAGAGGGCAGGGTTTTCCATAATTGCAAGGAGACTTAGGTAATGCTCTATGCGGTGTTTGATTTAAAATGTTAAAATATTAACAGAAGTTTTCTATAGCAGAGTGTTCCTATCACAGTGAAATGACTCATAAGAATGCTAAATTCAAACCAGATGGGTACAAACATTAACTGGGAAAAAAATCAGATATTTAGAGGTCAGCATAGGTCTTCATAAAAATGAAGACCTTGTCTGCGTTAGTGAAAAATGAACTTACAGTGATAAAAAAGAAAACAAAAGAAAATATTAGTGACTTATTTTAATTATACAAGCCACCGTCCATTAGAAGAGCTAACATTTACAAAACTTCCTATTGCCATTTTAATTTGAAAAAGATGACTATGGTAATCTCGAGACCTCAGATAAACAGGGAGTTCAGCGTCTCTTCAGCCGGAGTCGAGGACCACTGGTTCAGCCGTGTGCGTGCGCCGTGCCTCTACTCCGCAAGCATCTCCTTGCTTCCCAGGGAGAAGCGCCCTCATTGAAGATTTGTGTGGTACGGAAACCGCCAACTGTCAATCCCCGGCATCATGCCAGGCTCCACTGTTCTTCCAACAGACCACAGAGAAATATTCTCATCGCTGGGTCAGACACCCAACCAAACCCCCGCTCTCTTGTTAAAAATATGTTTCCTCGAATTTCTCTTTTTTTGTTTGTTCCTCCTGAGCCTTTTTTTTTTATATATATACCATTTGCAGATTGTGTGCAACATGTGCTGTGTTTAAATGTGTACATACCCTACAAGAAGAAAAATATGTGGTCTCAGAATTAATATTGTTTTTGACTTATAGGGAAATTCCAGTTGTGTTTAACTTGGACTGTGGGATCCAGGGACTTTACAGAGAAGAGAAACGAATGTGTTTGGAGAAAAAAAATGTGTATGGGGAGTTCCCTACTGTTTTGTTGCTGGAATCTTGGAGAACACAGGGAGAAATGACAAGCACATAATTCAGTCTGGCAGCCATAGCACTCGGTGCTGTAAGCCCGTCAGGCCTTACTAGCTAAGGAAGGGCTGGCCAGCTTTGGGCAGGGATGAGAGACCTCCCAGGAACAAGTAGGTACTTCAGGAAACGGCGTTTCTCGTTCAGTAGGTGGCCTCTCCTCTCCAGGTTCCTGTGAATCGGTGCCCCGCTCGGTGTTGGGGGGCACTGGGCCGCGCCGCGCTGTTTATCTTTCGGATGAAACTTAAAACCACAGACCTAACCATTTGAGCTCACCAGAGATCTGATGGCAGACTTTCTAAGAGCAGTTGTGTTAACTCTAGAATCCTGGCCCCGGTCCAACGCAAGTAATTACATTCTGCCTCCCTAAAACTCCCCCTGCAGTTTCAATTGAATCTGATAGTCTCAGCCCTTGTCCCTGGCGGGGCCGGGCCTGGTGGTCAGCAGTGCCTGAGCAAGCGCAGTCTGGGAGCAAGGAGCTTCCGGTCCTCCCCGAGGGGTCCCGACACCTGGTGCATTAGTGCGCAGAAAGGCGTGTGCGCGACCTGGGCTTTAGAGATGCTCACGGTGTGCAAAGTGGCAGGACATCCGCGTGCCCCTTTGCCTGCATCCAGTGTGATCTGAGAGTGCTGTAACAGAAGTTAAACTGAGCACCCGGGAAGTGGCGGTAGAGCCCCACTGCCCTCTGACATAGGAACTGTCTGAGGCGGGCTGTCCGGCTCAAGAGATGCATTTAAAAGAGGCACCTAATCTAAGTAGAACGTGTTCTCTGAGGCGAACAGAACGAGGTAGAGTCAGAAATGATGTCATAAGAAGGGGTTAAAGGATCTTGGGGGTGTTTAACTAGGAAGGAAGGAAGGAAGGAGGGAGGGAGGGAGGGAGGCAAACGCAGGAAAGGAGAGATGAGGAAAGAGGGAGGGAAGAAGAGAAGAGAACTCCAGCAAACAAGCGGGCAGGCAAGCAGAACTTGGAAGCATAAACATATTTATAGCCTCCACAGCAGAACCAGAACCAGTGCTCAGAAGTTACAGAAAGGAAAAAGGAATCCTTTCCTCTCAGCTTGGCCTAGAAAATATTTACTTACCAGCTTAGTGCACCAATGCAACTCATCCACGCACCAACACTAAGTACGAGTCTATCATCAGCGGAAACTCATTCCCCCACGCGCCCACGCCGTCCTCGCTGTCTGTGGTACAGTGTAGCCCTACCACCTGCTCCTGAAGTGGTATCTCATTCGTTCTGAGTGTCAGCTCGTCAACACATCGCTAAGCTTTTCCAGAGCAGAACCTGCGCATTTTACTTCTCAGTATTGACAGTACTGCTTACGCAAAGTTGACTCAACCCGGTACTTTGAAACAGCTATTTGTTAAGAACCTAAATCATGTAGGTTGAGTATACAAAGAGGAATAAGACAGACCTACCACCAAAAGTGATTCCGACTGTATGTCACAAATTATAAATTATACAGGGACTATTCCTTACCCCAATTCTTGGGGCCAGAAGTATTTCAGATTTCAGGATTTATTTGGGTATTTTTCCCCAAATTTTGGAATATTTGCATATCTTAGGGATGGGGTCCAAACTTGAATACAAAATTATTTTATGCTTCCTACATACCTTCTACACATAGCCTGACAGTAATTTTGTACAATATTTTAAATAATTTTATGTATGACATAAAGTTTGTGTGCATTAAACCATCGATTTAGGTCAGCATTTTGGTGCTTTAAAAGTTTTGGAGCATTCAGGATTCAGATTTTCAGATGACAGATGCTCAAGCTCTAATATATACATTTTTAAAAAGAAAAGAAAGGGACTCACCACATTTGAAGGTTCAAGAAAAATTTTTATGAAGAAAATATCTTTCAATTTTAATTTTAATTTATTTTAAAAATATTTTAGGGCACTGTGTAAAGGGGAGACATTTTAAGGGAAAGAATCTTAAAAGCAAAGGGCTGGAAGTAGGAAAACATGAAATAATTTCTAAGAAACATGTAAAGATATTTCTTGAAATAAAGGATATAGTTAACATGAGGATCAGGAAGCAAAAGGAAAGGTCAGTTGGACATACATTTTGGAGCACTCTAACAAATTACTATTTAATGCGGCAAACAACAGGTGGCCCCTGAAAGTTTTATCTTGGCAAGGAGACATAGTAAGATGAGACTTATGCTGTGGGGTGTTGAGAGCGCATGGCTGTATCAGATGGACTGGCCAGTTGGAGGCTGGAGTCCAAGTCAGTGCAATTATGGGTCCAACCTGGGAATGTGCTATAGCGCAGAAGGGGGGGTGACCGCTGTTCCAATGCTGTAGGTGATCCCACGCTGTCTTTCCGTCCTTCCTGTAAGTCACGTGTCTGCCCCTGACTGCTTTCCCTTGCTATCTATCCATCTTTAACCCAACAAGGGAACAGTGTGGTATACCCAGTGGAGGAGTTTAAGGATTATAAAGCTCATTCTCACCAAATCTTGAAGAAAATCCATTTGTTTCTCTGCATCTATACCCTGTAGAAGAAGCTCAGAGTAATTGCTGAGATTTCACCCAAATAAGGGTAGGGACTGGTAGAACTGGGTTTGCTGTTCGGCCCTCGCTCCAAAGTAGTGGGAATGTTCACATCTTCTCTTTCCTGTGTGGAAGACCCTAGCTCTGAAACACTCCTCAGGACCTCTTCCTCCGGGAATCTGGTGAGAAAGGAACGTGATTAGCAGGCCCTTGGAGACTTCTGTAGCCTAGAATACACGAGGAATTACAAATCACTGCATGGTGGGGGATCCCATTTTCTTCACTTCATGCTTCTCTTGGCCCCAGAGATTTTTTCTTTGCAAATAGTATAGTCTACACATCCCGAAGGAGAAGTCTGAATTTTCCTATTTGCTGCACTTTGAGGAGACCACAGTGTATTGTGTCTTAAATATAAGCCCCAGCATTTTACTAGCTTCACAGTCTTTATATTTCACCTCCAACACTGAGGGAAATTTGTGAGGATAATATTTTTAAAACTTAAGTGAAATCAACACATTTTCTACCTTTTCTGGCATGAATTGTGACTTGCTCCAACAATTTGACAAATTGCTATCCCTAAATTCTGGGAATGCATTTTTGCAGCTCCCCTGTTCAGAAGAGATTATAGGCAGTCCCAAGATACAGTCTGACTAAATGTTTTATCAAAATAAGAGAGGGCTGGTGACATAGAATAAGGGTGTCTCCAAGAGTGTTCGGAACAAGGAGGGAAAAGATTCCAAAGTTGTAATCAATCTTGTCCCAGCACTCACCCATGGCCAGGGAAAGCCTCTTTTTAGAGAGTTGTGGGAAGCTTGAATGATCCTTTTATTCTAACATCTTCACATTACAGTTGAGGCACATGAAAGCGATTTCCTTAAGTTCAATTACAAGAAATGCATTCGCAGGGATAGGTTAGTTACTGTCTTGGTTACTTTTCTCTCGTTGCTGAGACGAAATACCCAATGCCCAAAATGAAGAAAGGAAAGGTTTATTTAGCTTACAGTTTGTGGAGGTTTCAGTCCATACTTGGCTGGCTCCAAGGCAGAAAGTAGCAAAGCAACAAGAGCAAAGGGGGAATGGCAGCCGAACAGCTAATGGCCTGAGCAACCCGGAGGAATGGCAGCAAGCAGCTTTTTTTTCCCTGCCTTACTTTGTAAACAGGCTACCCCCACCTAAGGGGCATGTAGCTCTCACATAATCTTTGCCCTCCTCTTCCACGGGTTCAGGATGTATACAAAGTAAGCACCCTGGCTTCCTGCTGAGTCACTTAGCCAAACCTCTAGACTCCCCAAGTTGACACAATGTTTCAACCATAACAGTTACATAACAACTTCTATAGTCTCAAAGGTGAGTTCACTGAACCTATGTTTTGTTGATCTAACTACAAATTTTAGTGCAAAAGGGATCAATATGTAAACATTCTTTCCTTTCCTGGATCCTTGAACATGCAAAAGCACTCAGTGACAATAAAAGGACATAAATATTAGAATTTGTCTTTGTAAGTATTTTGTCTCATCTTACTCCAGCCTCTTTGCATCTCCATGAGGTTGGTATTATACCTTTGAAAACATGAAAGTAAAATGTATCTGGCTTTTAAGCCCAATTTTTAAGTCATAATGTAGCTTGTTCTATGTGGATTTCCAGCAAGTCCTGTATTTACATGTTGGACTTCCAGTTATAGGTTCTGTATTAGGAATGGCTCACACCCTAAAGCATGTGAGGATCTTTACATGGCCTGTCATCCAATACAGTTAATCCCTCTCATTTCTTCCAATCCCTGTGTCACCAAACCATTCTAGAACAAAATGATCCACAATCAGATCTAAGGATGAGAGACAGGTGGACCGAGAGAAATCCATTCAATATCATCTTTCACCATTAATTCAAAGCTCTTTTTTCACTTATTTCACCATGACAATATTTTTTCTCACTTAAAAATAGAGGTACAACAATATCTCTTTCAAAAAACAGCTTGTGTATTTTCTGATACTTTTGTGTTTTTTTTTTTTTTTTTTTTTTTTTTTTTTTTTTTTTT
>NW_004955458.1:12740174-12817421 GCF_000276665.1 Chinchilla lanigera
TTTTGATTTTTGGTTTTTCTCCGGTACCAGGAACCGAACTCACGACCTTGCGCTTGCCAGGCAGGCGCTTTTGCCGCTGAGCTAAATCCCCAGCCCCAATTCTGATACTTTTGTAAAAGAAGTTCAACTCAGAAGTTCTGTGCTTGACCATGGGAAGCAATTTTTGTTTTTAATTGATAAATGAGGGAAATAACAAGGAAAGCAGAAATCTCTTCTACAGTCAAGGTGTTATATACATTACAACACACTCTGTATGAATACATCGCTTACTCTTTTAACAAATACCAGGCATGTAATATGGATTAGACACCATCAAACTTGCAATTTAGCCTATAACTAAGATCTAAAATAGACAAAGGTTTATTTACCTCAATAACTGGAAGTATGAATGCAGTAAAAAGGCACACACTTCCACTCAATGATATAAATCCCTTGTTAGCTTTTCCACAAAAAAGAATAAAAAGGCATAAATTTTGTTGTGAAGCTATATGTACTGATACCACTTGCAAAGAAGAGCAACACAAAGCTTCATGTGAGCCTCAAATAGCGCTTCAAGCTTTTCTTCCCACACCAGTACATATCCAGCCGTAAACATAAACCCCACTCTCCCTCATAGTCTTGGGAATATAGTGGGAAGCAAGCGTGAAACAAGATCTTACATCATGACCTCTTTGTGTCCCAGCTAACACACAGTAAGAGACCATTTCTGATATATTGTATTGAAAATTCAGAGGGAGCACCAAGATGGCAGAGCGATAAGCAGCAGAGAAAGAGCCTCTGAGAATCACCATCCAGATGCTGAGCTATGGCAGCATGAGGAAGACGAGGGAGCAGGAAGTGGGTCTCCTGGGCCCAGGAAGGACTTGACACACAACTTGAAGCCTACAGAGAGAGTGAAGACAAAAGCTTCAGTGAAGAAGAAGGAGGTAGCCAGCAGCACCTTCTCTCTGAGATGGGACTCACTGCACGAGAAGAGTGATTCAAACCTGCAGAAACAGGGTGGCTGCTGCAACCAGGGGCTCCAAGGAGAGATGCAGCAGTGCAGGGGAGCAGCGGATGTGAAGGAGTACAATAGCTGGCAGTGAGTGCTGAGGGCTCAGTTGTTTCATGCAGAGAAAGCATTTGGCCAGGAGCCAGCTTAGAGAGGGGCCGACTGAGCTCAGAACTCAGAGTGGCTGCTGGCTCCATCTAGCAGCTCTCAGCCAGGCCCAGGCCCACAGAGGTGTGCCAACTGCTGCAAGCAAAATGAGACTGGTCTCAGCCAGCAGGTGCAGGCTCACTGAGATTATCCACTACACCGCCAAAAAGCTACTGCTGGCTTGCTGGGATAGATCAGCACAGCTCGGAACTCTGTCTCAACACATTGTCTACCAGTGACAGCAGAGACATACCTGGAAATGGACTCTCTCTGTTTGTTTGTTTTTTGTTGTGGTGCTGGTGATTTTGTCTTTGTTTTTTCTCCTTCATTGTTTGATCTTGTCTTTCTATAAGTGTAAATGTGGTTTCTAGTCTCTTTGTGGTTGTGGTTCTGTTCTTAAATTTTTATCTCTTCCTTCTCTCTTACCCTCCAGCGTTCTGCCCTACTTTCCCAAAGTGAGCGTGATCCACCTTTGTCCTCCAACCTTACTTCAAAGTTCTTTCTCTTCTTCCACTTCTCTATTTTCTCCTTAACCCATTTTAAATTTCAACCCCTGAGGGAAAAACTGACATATTAAGGGCATGTACACTGTATATCACTTTCTGGTTTGTTTGAGATTTTGTTATATAGCCACAAATCTAGCTCATGTAGTTAAAGGTGGTAAAATAATGGTTAGCTCAGTTTGTCATTTTCTAGGCTGTGTTTTATGCTATTGTCATTGCTGGTGGAACCACCCCAGCTAAAAGTGACATAACTGTTCTAAACAGCTGTTCTTCCTGGTATTCCAAGACTGAGATTGACTAGTGGTCACAGAAAATACTGTAGCATGGTGCCAAAGAACCAAATACTAGCAATAAAGCAACCCAACATAGGCAATTTACAAGAATCACCCCAGGAGTTAAACTAAAAAAAGAAAAGAAAATGAGAAGACATTTAAACAAGATGCAACCCCTAACTGGGCATGGTGGCACACATCTGTAATCCCAGCACTTGAGAGGCTGAGGTAGGAGGATTGTTGTGAGTTCAAGACCAGCCAGGGCTACAAAGTGAGCTCAAGGCCAGCTGAAATATATAGTGAGATCCTGTCCCAGACATCCAGTTCACCAAAGGCAAACACAGGGGGGAATGAGGTGGAACAATCTGAAAACAACCCATCTGGCCTCTCTGAAGTAGTAACAGCAATACAATTGAATTAGGCTCTAGAAAAAACATCAGAAATAATTTCTCAGATAACTGCAGAGATGGTGTCCACAATGAAAGCCATGCTTATTGACTCTAGAGAAGACACAGACAAAAGAATAGAGGAGCTTAAGAAAATTATGGCAGCCATGAATGTTCAGCATAGGAAAGAAATGGAATCAATAAGGCAGATTAAAGCAGATATCCCAGAGAATAAAAATAAAAATTCCATTGAAAGCATCCACAGCAGATTAAGCCAATGTGAAGACAGGATCTGAGATACAGTAGGTTTGTGGTTAGCGATCATGAAAAGAAAGATTTCTTAAAAATAGCAAGGAACCATGAGAAATAAATCTAGCAGCTGCTAAATGAGGCAAAGAAGAGTAACTGAAGATTGACTGGAATCAATGAAAAAGCAAGAGATAGAACAAATGGTATTTAAAAATATTCACAGATATCATGGCAGAAAACTTTCCAGGTAGAGAGAAAGAATTTGACATACAATTGAGTCATATAGAACTCCAACTAGTCAGGATCAAAAGAATCTACAGCCAGGCATATCACCATCAAGATTCCAGAAATTCAACACAAGAATAGAATCTTAAAAGCTGTTAGGGTAAAGAAACAAATCACCTATAAAGGAAAGTCCATCACAGTCACAGCTGACTTCTCAGAACAAGCCCCTCAAGTCAAGGAGAGCTTGGAGTGAAGTATTTCAAGCTCTAAATGAAAATAATCTTCAACTCACATTGATGTACCCCACAAAATTATCTTTCAAAACTGATGGAGAAATAAGATACCATGACAAAGAACATCTGAGTAAGTGTATTACGACCATACCAGCACTCCAAAATGTTCTGAAGGACATTGTAGAAAGAGATAACAAGGACGACAACTCCATGAACCCCAACAGAAGGAATCCACCAGGCAGGGCAAATGATTAAACAGAGAAAGGAAAAAAAAGAGGGGGAGCCAGCAGTAGGAAAGTAACATGACAAGGGTAAATCAATGCATTCCAGTTGTAACAATCAATGTTTGTTTTGTTTTGTTGTGTTGTTTTTTTCCAGTACCAGCAATAGAGCACATGACCTCACACTTGCCAGGCAGGCTCTATGCCACTGAGCTAAATCCCCAGCCCCAACAATCAATGTTAATGGTCTCAATTCACCAATCAAAAGCCATAGACTGACAGAATGGATCACGACCCAATAGCTAACAATATATTGCGTACAAGAAACACATTTAATTCAAAAAGAAATTTATAGAATGAAAGTCAAAGGATGGAAAACAATACTCCATGTGACAAGAACTCAGAAAAAAGCAGGAGTAGCTGTTCTATTTGCAGACAAAGTGAATTTTAAGTCAAGACTGATTAAGAGAGGTAAAGAAGGTCACTACATCTTTATAAAGGGAACAATACAAGAGAAAGCAATAACAATCATAAATATATATGCCAAAAATATCAATGCACCTAATTATGTAAAATGAATATGAACAGGTGTGAAAAATCAAATAAGCACTAATACAATTGTATTGGGGATCTCAATACCCCACTGTCACAAAAATACAGATCAACTAGGCAAAAAAATAAAAAATGAAATAGTAGAACTGAGCCAAGCTTTTGAACAAATGGACTTAGTAGATGTCAACAGAGTGTTCCACCCCACAACATCAGAATACACATTCTTCTCAGCTGCACATGGGATGTTCTCCAAAATAGATCACATACTAGCTCATGAACATGCTTACATAAAAGCCAAGGGATTGAAATTATCCCATGCATATTATCAGACCATAGTGCAATGAAATTGGAAATCAATGGCAAAAGAAACCACAAGAAATTCCTAAACACATGAAAATTAAATAGCACCCTCCTGAGGGGCTGGGGATTTAGCTCAGTGGCAAAAGCGCCTACCTGGCAAGCGCGAGGTCTTGAGTTCAGTTCCCGGTACTGGAGAAAACCAAAAAACAAAAAAAACATAGCACCCTCCTGAACAACAAATGGGTCACAGATGAAATTAAAGAAAAAATTAGACAGTTTCTACAATTAAATGATAATGACAATACAATATACTGGAACTTATGGAACAAAATGAAAGCAGTCCTAAGAGGAAAATGTATAGCAGTGAATGCCCATTCAGGAAAGCAGAGCAAGTGTGAATAAACAACTTAATGGTGAACTTCAAACTTTTAGAGGAAAAAAGAACAGGCTAAGCCAAATGCTTGTACAAGGGAGGGATTTATAAAGATCAGAGCAGAAATTAACACACTGAAAATTAGAACAAATACAAAGAATTAATAAATAGAAGTGTTGGTTCTTTGAAAGATTAAATAAAATTGACAAACCCTTGTCCAATGTTATCAAAAAAAAAGGAAAGAAAAGACCCAAGTTCATTGGGTGGGGATATATCTCAAGAGCACAGTACCTACCTGCCTGGCAAGCATAAGCCCAATTCCCAGTATCAAAAGAAAAAAAAAAGACTCAAGTCCATGCAATTAGGAATGAAAAGGCTGAAATCACAACAGACCCTGCAGAAATCAAGAAGAGCATATAAACCTACTTTGGAAACTTGTATTCTAATAAGATGGAAAATGCAGAAGAAATGAAGAGATTCCTAGATACATGTAAATTGTCAAAGCTGAATCAAGAAGATATAAAAATCCTAAATAAATCAACATCAACCAATGAAATCAGAGATGAAATTAAAAACCTACCAACAAAGAAAAGCCCAGGCCCTGATGTATTCACTGCTGAATTCTATAAGAAATTTAGAGAAGACCTCACACCACTACTTCTGAAACTTTTTAATGAAATTGAAAGGCAAGCAATACTCCCAAATTCATTTCTGGAAGCAAGCATTAACTTGATATGAAAACTGGAAAAGGACTTATCTGAGAAAGAGAATTACAGGCCAAACTCCCTAATGAACATAAGTTCAAAAATCCTCAGTAAGATACTGTCAAACAGAATGCAGTAAATCTTCAAAAAGATTATACACCAAGACCAAGTGGGATTCAGCCCAGAGATTCAGGGATGGTTCAACATATATAAATCAATAAATATAATACACCATATTAACAGAGCCAAGGACAAAAATCATATGGCCACCTCAATAGATGCAGAAAAAGCTTTTGACAAAGCTTTTACCAATTCATGGTAAAAACCCTGCAGAAAATTGGAAGAGATTTTGTCTCTATCTTCATTTGATAAAAACCATCTTTATCTTTATCTCAATTTTGTCTCAATTTGATAAAAATCATCTATGACAAACCAACAGCCAACATCATACTAAATGGACAAAAACTGAAAGCCTTCTCTCTAAAGTCACTAATAAATCAAATATATCCACTGTCTCCACTCTTATTCAACACAGTCCCAGAAACATTAGCCAGAGCAATTAGGCAAGAGAAAGAAGTAAAAGGAATAATGATAGGAAAAGAAGAAGCTAAATATCATTATTTGCAGATAACATGATACTCTATATGAAATCTCCACTAAAAAACTGCTAGATTTAATAATAAAATTCATTAGCATAGCTAGATACAAAGTCAGCACTCAAAAATCAATAACATTTCTGTACACAAATAACAAACTCACTGAGGGAAAAATTAGGGAAACAACACCTTTCACAATAGCATCCAAAAAAATGAAATACCTAAGAATCAATCTCCCGAAGGATGTAAAAGAACTCTACATTGAAAACTACAGCACTCTGAAAAAGGAGATTGAAGAGGATAGGGAAAATGGAACGATATCTCATGCTCTTGGGTAGGAAGAACCAGTACAGTGAAAATGGCCATACTTCCGAAACTGTTATACAGATTTAATGTAATTTCTATCAAAACTCCAATAACATAGCTCACAGAACTAGAGAAAACAATACTAGAATTCATTTGGAACCAGAAGAGACATGGAATAGCAAAGGCAAATATGGGCAACAAAGGCAAAGCTAAGGGTGTCACAATCCCTGACTTGAAATTATACTATAAAGCTACTGTGATAAAAACAGCATGGTCCTTGCAAAAAAAGAAGACATGAAGATCCGTGGAACAGATTGGAAGATGCAGAAACAACTCCAGACACACTCAGCCACCCTATCTTTGATGAATGTGCCAAATATATTCACTAGGACAAAGATAGCCTCTTCAATAAATGGTGCTGGAAAAACTGTCTTTGCACATGCCAGAGATTAAAATTGGACCCATACCTTTCACCATGCACTAAAGTAAAAATGGACTGAAGATCTAAATATTAAACAGAAACATTAAATCCGCTGGAAGATGGAATAGGTAAAACTCCTGAAGATATTGGTGTAGGCAAAGACTTTTTGAATACAACCCTGATCCCACAAGAACTGTCACAAAGAATCAACAACTGGGATTTCATCTTATTAAAAAGCTTTTTCACAGCAAGATAAACCACCAACACAGTGAAGAGACAACCCACAATATGAGAGAAATGTTTGACAGCTGTTTCTCAAAGGATTGCTACCGAGAACATGTTAAAAACTCAAAAAGACCAGACCTCACCAATTTATTTATTTATTTATTTAGGCACTGGGAATTGAACTTAGAACCTTGTGCTTGGCAGGCAGGTACTGTGCTCCTGAGCTATATCTCCAGCCCTAATATCCCAGATTTAAAGACCCAATCCAAAGATGGGCATCTGAGATGAGTACACACTTTTCAGATGAAGAAATGCAAACAGCAAATAAGTATATGAAAAAATGTTCAGCATCGCTGGTCATTTGAGAGATGCAACTTAAAACAACACTGATATTCCATCTCACTCCAGAAGGAATGGCTATCATCAAGAAATCAACCCATAACAAATGCTGGAGGGGCTATGAGGCAAAAGGAACCTTTCTCCACTGTTGGTGGGAGTGTAGACTGGTGTAAGCACTGTGGATATCAGTGTGGAGATTCCTCAGAAAACTAGGATTAGAAGTCCCATTTGACCCAGCTATTCCCCTTCTGAGTATCTTCGCTGAAGAATTAGAAACGTAGTACCACAGCAATATATGTACACCCATCTTTATAGCAGTACAATTTGCAATAGATAAATCTTAGAAACAATCCAAATGCTCATCCACTGAGGAATGGATAAAAAACATGTGGTCTTTTTATACAATGAATTACTACTCAGCCATAAAGAAGGGTAAACTAGAAACTTTCATAGGTAAATGGATGCAACTCAAGAACATATTCATAAGTGAAATAAACCATACGCACATGTGTAAACATCATATTGTCTCCCTAGTGTGAGAAGTTAAAAGAATAAATAAGATCCAAAATGTACAGCAGATATTGTAAACTGGGAAGAAACTTCAAAAGGAAAGAGAAACTGTGATGGGGGAATGGAGAAAAGAAGGAGGGGAAAAGAAAAATATATATATAAAAGATAGTTAAGATAGTTATACTACTAATTTCTCTTAGTCCATTGCAAAGAAAGGCTTGTGCTAATATTGTTTGGACAATTAAGTGCCAATATCTTGTATTCTGAGCAACTAATTTAAAGATAGCAATATACAATATATTAACCATTGTTACCTCCTGTTATCTTGTTTTGAAATTTTTTTCTCTTTAAAAAAGAAAATTCAATCAACTATTATTAAGTGATATGTAGATATATATTTCTAAAATATAAAATATGGAAAATGTTTTTATTATGTTTTAATTCTTTCTTGAGAGCCCAGGGATATAGCTGGGCAGCACAAGTGCCTGCCTGGAAAGCCCAAGGTCTTGAGTTCGATTCCCAGTACCAAAAAAATTGTTTTCTTAAAAAATAGATTTTAATATTTGTACTATCTCTATTACTATTATTGCCCTGAATATAAAGAACATCTTTCTTGGAAAAACTTAGGGTATTAAAAAAAGTTACAGTGAAACTCCAGTATTTTCATTTAGTTACCCTAACCACATAGATGGCTTCTAAAGTACAAAAATGAAAACCATACATTGTTTTTGGAATTGGTACTGCTATTTGGTAGTGCCCATAGACACAATGATTCATTTCTGGAAATTTATCCTACAAATACTTTCACATGCGTGTGAAAAATATGCATATTTGACCAGGAAGAGCGACTGCATTTGCACCCATCACTGAGCATTGCAGAATGTTTGCTGTAAGTGGTATAGGTTTCCTGCAGTGAGTGCTTGTTGGGAATAGCAGACCTAGTGTTCCTCTAATATGATGGTACACCAGCTCCATACATGCTCCCTTGTAATCCTGTAAAACCGGAGTAAAACCAAGAAAACAACTTTCTGCACCGAAGTCCCCGAAACATTCCCGAAGTTCTAGGTGTTGTGTTGAGCTTGTATGGGAATGTGTTGGGTACGCTGTCCCTACCTGCTTACACACAGCAACGTGCCCACCCCACTCCGTTCACTCATACGCGCATCTCACCGGAAGAGCAAGTGCCATTTTCAACAGGAGTCAGGACGTGGCCGCAAGCTCTTTAAAATGCGGGTTTATAACAAAAGACATTTAATTTATCTTCAGTGGGTCTCACACAGTTCTTATGCTGTGCACCAATTCTCTTCTTCAGGTAGGTGTCCTACTTCCTATCAAACACTGAGAAGTCCAAAACAGCTCTGAGCTTCAGAAATGATGCTGCCGGTGTGCAGAGTTCTTGCAACTGATGGAAGAAACAAGAAAAGCTGACCTTTTATTTTGTATGCTAACAGCATTACTTAATATTTAAATTTGCTTAGTGCCCATATTAAATAATGAGTTTAATGATGCTAAAAATGATGTTTCTTGTGACTACCCAGCAGTCCCTGAGATAAGTAGTACTAGCCTCAGTTCATAAATGCCGAAAATCAAAGGTGAAAAACTTCCTTAAGGCCACACGGTAGCTGTTTTATGGCTTGTAGATGTGAACTGTCTCTCATTCTAAAATTAATGTTCCAGACCAAGGGTGGTGGCTCATGCCTGTAATCCCAGCACTCAGGAGGCTGAGGCAGGAGGATCCCTGTGAGTTTGAGGCCAGCCTGGGCTACACAATGAGTTTAAGGCCAGCCTGAATTGCATAGCGAGACCTTGTCTCAAAAAGACTAACTAAGGGGCTGGGGATTTAGCTTAGCGTCACACCGCCCACAAACTGGGAAAAAAAATTAGCTGACTGTCCCTCGGACAAAGGGCTTCTATCTAGAACATATAAAGAATTAAAAAATACCAACCCCCCCAAATTCAAAGACCCAGTCCAAAAATGGGCAGCTGAGATGAATGCACACTTCTCAGATAAAGAAATACAAATGGCAAATAAATACATGAGAAAATGGTCAACATCATTAGTCATTCGAGAAATGCAAATTGAAACAACACTTAGATTTCATCTCACCCCAGTAAGAATGGCTTACATTAAGAAATCAACCAATAACAAATGCTGGCTAGGCTGTGGAGAAATAAGAACCCTTCTCCACTACTGGTGGGAATGCAGACTGGTGAAACCACTGTGGAAATCAGTTTGGAGATTCCTCAGAATACTAGGACTAGAGGTGCCATTCAACCCAGCTATTCCCCTTCTGGGTATTTTCCCAGAAGATCTGCAAACATCATATCACAGTGATATATGTGCACCCATGTTCATAACAGCGCAATTTGTAATTGCTAAACTGTGGAAACAACCCAAATGTCCATCCACTGAGGAATGGGTAAAAAAATTGTGGTACTTTTATATAATGGAATATTACTCAGCTATAAAGAAAGATAAACTTGAAGCTTTTACAGGTAAATGGTCACAACTAGAGACCATACTCATTAGTGAAATAAATCAGACCTCCATGTATAAGCAACATATTGTCTCACTAGTGTAAGAACCTGAAAGAGTGAATAAAAATTAGGTGGTATGATAGACATTGTGAAATGAAAGGAAAATGCTCAAAAGTAAAGAGCAACTGGGGTGTGGGAAAGGAGAAAAGAAAGAAGGGGAAATTATGTAGGTGTGTATATACAAGATAGCCAACATACTTGTACTACTGACTTCTATCTCTTCACTGAAAGGAACAGTTAATGATTACTTATTTGATCAATCTTGCATGTCTCTATTTGTTTTCCTGAGAAACCACTTTGAAGATATCAATATGTAACGCAACAACCATTGTTAATTTCTTACCACTTTGTCTGTCACTCTGTATTGCTTGTATTGTTCTTATGCTATTTTGTAAATGGGTGTCTGTTAATATGTTTTCCTTCTTTCATTTTTAAAATAAATTTTTAAAAAAGAGAGGTTGGTTTAATGGAGACTCTTCTGTCACTAGACACAGTGCCAGCCTGAGACTCTGATGGTCCCAGTGAGATCGGGTCTTTCTTTCTGTGGCCTCCGCATTATCTCCCCTTTCATGTAAACTTTGCCCTCCTGTCAGCCAGACAGCTGTGGATTCCAGGCAGAAAGCCCATCTGACAGCCTCAGTGGAAAGGGAGACTACTTTCTTAGAGCTATTTTGTCAAAAGTTCTGAAATTGCTAGGCATAGCGGTGCATGTCGATAAAGCCAGCACTCAGAGAGGCCGAGGCAGGAGAGTGGTAGATTTGTGTCCAGGCTGGACAACTTTGCAAGACTCTGTCTCAAAATAAAAAGGGGTGGGGATGTAACTCAGGTTCAGTCACCAGCACCACACACACGCACACACACACACGCACACACACACACACACACATGCCCACACACTCTGAAATTGAGGTTTATGGGTCTGATTAGGTTCACTGTCCCCACCTAAATCATTCAGGATGACCTAAGTAATGCAGTGTTCTGCCCAGTTAGACCTGGGCCGCTTGCCCACTTGTGAAGCTAGGAGTGCAGTCAACTTCCTACAGACTAAGTCGGGTAAAACGTAGAGATAGGAAAGTGGAGAGCTGTAATCAGGAAAAAAGGGAAAGGAAGTTGAATGAGGTGAAACAAAAGCAAATGTGCACTACAGATAGGGTCTTCCCTTTCCCAGAAGCCAGGAGTCTCACGGCGGAGATACACACATGAACAAAGAACTGCCAGCCCCGGGACCCTGCAATTTTCAGTATTTCCCAGATAAGTACATCTGTGCAATTACTATTGTCAGGAGATATTGTACTTCACTGCTAGTTTTACAAATTGCTGCTGGTTTAAGGCAGAAATACTAAAACTAATTCCTTTGTGTCCAATTCAATAATAAGAAATTTTTATAATTTGGAGGGAAAATATACATAATCCCAAACTTGAAAACCATTTTTTTTGTAACTTTATATATATATATATATATATATATATATATATATATATATACACTTGATATATATATATATTTTTTTTTTTTCTTAGTGAAAATCCTGGTCATAAATAACATTTTGTACTCAACCTTTTTAAAGTTATATAATTATAAACATATTTCTATGTTTTTACAAAAACAGCCCAGTGATCTGGTTGCGTGATTTCATAATATTCCACTGAATAAATGTCTTATGAGTTCCTTAACCATTCTCCTATTGTGAGACATGTAGGTGGTTTCCAAATATTTACAGTTATTTGTTCTATTATACAATCCACTATAATAAACATTTGTGCATATGTGGGTTTTTTTCTAAAGAATTGTTTCCTTAAATTACAGTTCCTAGACTAGGATTACTGAAATAAAAAGTTAAAGCGTATGAAGAGAAATAAAAACATGCACTATGAAATCAGATATCTCTGAGTTTAAATCCCAACTCTGTCACTTCTATGTGACCTGAGACGTATCGCCCACCCAGCTTGTCTGACTTCTCCTCTCCCAGTTATGACACAGGAATAAAGATCTGCATTATCTAAGGGCTATCGAGAGAATCATATGGAACACTTTATGTATAGTGTGTATCATACTGTCTGGCACATAGTAAATACCTCCAAAATTACAGTTGACTTTGGATTTGTACTCTTATCGCTTTCTCTTTTTCCAGAAGTAGAGACTGAGCCCAGGGAGTGCTGAACTGTATCTCCACCATCATCCTCCCTTTTTGAGACAGAGTCTTGCTAAGTCCCCCAAGGTGGCCTCAAATTTGTGATCTTCCTGCCTTAGCCTTCCAAGCAGCTAAGATTACAGCATGGATTACTGTGCCCAGTGTCCTATGACTCTTGATGATATAGTGTTATATTCTCTTCCCATAAAACCTTAACCATCTGCACAGAAATCAATCCAATTTTATCACATTCGTAAAATATATTTGTCATTTTTCTACCTGAGGACCATATCTCTTGGAGATCATCCAGAATTGCAAAAGACATAATTTGATTAAATATCTCAGGTGACTTAATTCAAGTAGTTAGAATCAGCAATCTACATAATACATTGAATTCTATCAAAGACCTAACATACTAGTATCCATGACATTTCATCATTCTTGTTTTTCCATCTGAGAATATGAAATTGAACCATCTATAAATTAGAGGACAGTGAAACAGGGTACAAGGTAAACATATAGGGAATAGAGCCCCCTTCAAATAGAACCTGAATATATTTATTTGCTCTACTTCCAGCAGTAAAGAGACTCTTTTACCTCCTACCACTGCGTTGTAGGAGTCCTTGCAAATGATTAGGCCCTGGGATGATGAGAGGGTGGAGACGTGGTGCCGTTATGGACAGAAGCTCATTCCCACCTGGCGACAGAGTGATCGGCTTCCCCACCCTGACCTGTCTCATAGCAGAATGGGCTAAAACCACATAGGACGTAGGCAGTGGTTGGGGCCCAGGTAGGACACAGGGGAAAGTTCTGTAAATGTGAAAAGCCCAGTGAAGCCCAGCATAGAGGTAGTGGTTTTGGTTAAAGGCAACAGCAACCTACGTTCTGTCTCAAAACCTTACAGAAGAACAATAAAGAAAAAAATTTAAGGCATATTCCCACAAGTGTAAAGAAGAAGAGAAAAATCAGAACAAAATTTTGGAAGCCAAAAAACTGATTGAAAAATGGAAATGAATTTATCAGAGGTGGGAACTAAATCCTAAGAACGCTGAGAAGCAAGCTGAATCACACTGGGGACCCACAGAAAGCACAAATAGGGGAATATAATCATGCTGGTAGTAGAGATGAAGACAGGCCAAGCATGGAAGGATCTGTTGGAAGTCTGGATGAGGAGCAGCCAGTGCCGTACCGGATTCCTCTGTTCCACTCCTTACAGTTCGTCAACCACCCTTCTGCCCCAGCAGAGAAGGAAAGCTCAATCACTAGTAAAACAAAGGGTCACTAGACAAGATGAAACCAGGCCCTACTGGCAGCAAGGTTACCATGTGGAAGCATAAGGACTAAGTAAGAAGTGACACTATTCATTTGAAGAACCTAAATCTTTTCCCATTGAGATTCCAGACCTCTGACACCCAGGCAAAAGACTGGAAAAGTCTTTCTCTAGATCATGTGATTAGCAAAGGGAAATATCCCCAACTAAATGGCCCAACCAGCTAAGAGTTTCACACTCCAAACCCCTCTGACATGCACCTCAGCTTTTTAAAATTCAAATATTGTATATGAGCAGACAATAAGGATCACCAAGCCTTTGAAAAATCCTCTGATATCTAATACAGGACCTCAGTCAAAGAGAAGAAAACATGCAGAAGAAACAAACTAAGCAGTAGGAAAATGTGTCAAACTGTCAGTGGCATCCTAAAAAAAACAAAGCAATCACGGCACAAAAATAGGAATCTTAAAAAAAGAAGAATTTTCAGAGGCGCCCAGAGAGACAGAGACAGACACACAGGCAGAGAGAGATCTTCTATACTTAAATATGTAATAGCAGACATAAAACGGAACTGAGGAAATTCAATACGTTTTCTATAAGTATCTGTTCCTAACAAACACATTTACTGTCTGTCATATCTGTTAGGATGTGGAACACTTTAAAGTGTTTCTTCATCAATCTTCTGATCATTCTGAGATACTTAGCAAGGAAGAGTTAATGTGGAAAAATGTCCACTGATTATCAGTATGTAGGACTTTAAGAAAATTAACAAAAACAAGTTCATTAAATTCTAGTACTGGAAACCATGACTTTATACGTCCTAATCTGTACCAAATACTTGACAATTTGCAATTATGACCAACTTGGCAATTTATGAGAACATGCACTTACAGTAGATTAGATTTTTTTCAGATTCCCTTCCCACCCCAGTGAGTTTAGGCCATGACATTAGATTTCTTTGGGTCAAAGTACGAGTACGAGTTTCCAGCTTAGGTTTTGAAAGAGATCTGTTTTCTCTCACCCCTCTTGGAACTCCTGACTTCTACCACAGGGGAAAAATGCCCCAGTGACCTGCCGCCTCCAGTTTGGGCACTAGAGTGAGTTGTGATGAGATCTGAATTCTGCGGGTACCCTAGATAGACATCTGTGAAAAACATACCTGCTTATTGCGCAAGCCATGGATGTATTGTGGTTGGTTTTTGACAGAAAAACTAACACATATTTTTAAAATGAGTACTTCCAAATTGTATTTCTAAAAGACCTTTAACACCTCACACTATTTAGAAGATAGAGAAGAAAATTCAGACTTCAGAGTCCTTTCCACAGTGACACTTGCATTGCTCCTCACTTGTGTTTACTTTTTATTTTACAGATCCATTTTGTGAATTGGGCATGTGCTCTCACACATTTTCAAAACCCTCTTATTTACAAACTGGAGAATTCGCACTCTTCCAACCGTGGCAGAACTCCGTCACTGAGATCCACCTTCCCACTGCAGCAAACTAAAAGACCATAAGTACCTTCTTAAGGAGCATCCAAAAAGATCTAACAAAGTAGTGAGGAATTACTGAAGCAGAATCCAGGTGAAGACAATAACCCAGAGAGGTAAGCCCAGCATTCCAACTGCTTTGTCCAGAGGGTGTTTGCCAATCCACAAGAAACCATTTTGAAATGAAACTGTGCTTTCAATAAGTTTCAAAAGATTGAAAGGCTAAAAGTAAAAATCTAGGGGCTACTTAAGCAAAGACTCTGATCACTTGTCTCATGCTTTAGGATCAGGGTAAGTATGAAGTGGAAGCAGCCCAGTCTTCACCTGGATTCACACAAGCATCATCAGGTTTGTTCAGGAAATTTCAAGTGTTAAATGTGGATTAGGATGGACCCAGGTTGGTAGTGTTCCCAGGCTCCTGGTCAAAGCAAAACAATATGCTCTAGTCTAGAGGAAGATAGATTTTATTTTAGGTCTCAAAGTGGTCCAAGGAATAAATTTTTCTAAATGTACTGTTCTGCACATAGACAAATAATACCAGCCACACAAGAAAACAAGACACTACAAATGACAACTAGAGGAAATAATAGATAGCAGACCTACAAACACTTGAGAATTGTGATATGTTGTAAAATGTTGTATGTCTGTTAATGTTTCCCTCCTTTTATCTTTAAAATAAAAAAAAAACACTTGAGAAACAGAATTTATCAGATGCAGATCACAAAATAATAAAAAAAAATTTAAGGGGGCTGAGGATTTAGCTCAGCAGCACAGCGCCTGCCTGGCAAGCGTGAGGTCGTGAGCTCAATGCCCAGTACTGGAAAAAGAAACCAAAACACCAAAAAAAAAATTTAAAAACTCAAGTCTGAGAATATCGCTGGAGAAACTATTAATGGTAGCCGAAAAGAAACTAAATAGAAATTTTACAAATTCAAAATTCAATAGTAAAAATATAAAAATCCAGATATTATACAAACATGAGGCACTATTCACATCAGATGCAGGACAGACTCTAGTATGACCCTTTTTCGGGGCTGACAGAGTTCCATAGCAACAGCTGTTACAGCCAAGAAAGAATTCACAAACATCTTTTAATTTTTCTGTCTATTTCTCATAAAAGTTGGTGTGCCATGCAGACCACAGAGAGAAAACTGCCCAGGTGCACTGTTCAGTAGGAGCAGCATCTCACTGACCTTAGTTTTACCTGTATCTGCTCCCCCTGCCTCTCCTGCAGTAAAAAGCCAAGTTCACCCCACTGACCTGTGCTGTAATTTGAGGCAGCAGCAGGCAAGTACGAAGCCTCCAAATGCACAGTCACTTTAAGGAGCGTTTCCATTATAGGGCTTTAGGCCGCAATCCCCACCAAGTACTTTTATCAAGCCATTTAAAAATGTCCCAGAAATGGATCCAGAAAAATATTCAGCAAGAATAACAATGAAAATACACAAGGAAACCTACCAATTTATCTCTCCTTTTCATTCTCTTTAAAATAATAACAATAACAATAATAATAATCCTTTGCTTTCCCATGCTTTCATTAAGGGAAGACAGGCTCTATCTTCAGAAGACCCCGCAAATTAGTTCTGGCACATTAATGTCCTCAGTCTTTAGGGAAAATAGCTTCTCCCCCATTGACACAAAGCCTTGAGCAAGCATCTAGAACACAAATAATTATAATTTTTTAAATGATGAGCAGCATTTTGAATGTAGTGTGCATTCAATAAATAGTGTTAATAATATTTCTTTGTGCATTACCAATATGTTTTAATTAACATTTGAGACACATGATTGTCAAACCAAAACAACTTGCTGAAAATCACATGGTTAATATATATTGGAACACCAACTCAAAGCCAGACCTGATATGAAAGCCAGCACTATACGATAATCTTTTGAAAGAATTGAATCAACTGTCAGACTTTCCAACATCTTTACCTCCCTATGAAGTGGAAAAAAATCAGATTTAGCTTGTTTTTGTCATTTAGAAGCAATTACGTATATTTTCTATCTGGGCTTTCCCTCCTTACTAACTGTTTTTCAATACTGGGATCAAATTCAAGCCTGTACACTGAGCTACACTCCTGCTCTTTCCTTTTTTTAATTGTGAGATAAGGCCTTGCTAAATTGCTGTTTTCCAGGAAGAAATCTGAATCCTCCTGCCTCAGCCTCCCAGAGTGTTGGGATTATAGCACCCTTAAAACTCTTAAAACTTCTGCTGTCTTTATTGTAATATATTGCTCTTACGATTAACTCTTAGCTGGAACAATGATCTGCTCCTTTTCTTCTGTATTTCAGGCAGCTCCTCAGTAATCTCCGGTATTTACCTTTTTACGGTCTGCCATTTGAATATCCATTTGGAAGACTGAAAATAAAGCTAGTTTTCTCACAGACTAGTTGCAGCTTCCACTTAGAAAACTCCAATATTTCTTTCTCCTCATAGTTTGAATGTAGGTGCATACCACATGACTTTGTTTAGGATGACTTTTTACTCCTTCATCCTTGTGTACCAAGGTTAGTGAGTTCCTAAAAACGTCTGCCTCAAGGAAGGAAGTTTAAAAATCTCCTAATGCTGCATTATATTTTTAACATGTAATAATTGTACATATTTATGGCATACCATGCCATATTTTTATGCATATATACAGCATATACTGATCAAATCAGGGTAACTAGCATTTCTGTGTCTGTATCATTTAATATCTTTTAATTCCTCCCTTTTAGTTCTTCATAAAATATGTATGGGTTATGGTGAACTACAATCATGCCGTAACACTGTAGAACGCTAGATTTTATTCCATCTGTGTTTTGGTAACCACTGTCTACCTTACATGCCCCTCCCCTAACTCTCCCATTCTCTCATACTCACAATTTTATATTCAGATCAAGCCAACTTTGAGTCTGCTTTCCAATGCACAGGCACCCCGTCCACCCCTGCAACAGATCAGGGCTCCTAATGACTCCAGAGGTCTCTAGCGCTCTTAACAGGGAACCTTGGGTGTGGGTGCTATTGACAGGATCCCTGTCCTTCTGTGGCTTCAGCCTGTCTTCCTTTCCCATTCACCTTCCTGAGAGATTTCCCCGAACCAGCCCGCAGCCCAAATAACTAAACTTCCTGTGGACTCCCAACACCAACTCTCCTTCCCTGGATATTCCTAAGACTCTTCCTCTCCTTGGATTTTACATGGTCTCAAAGGATGGTCGGTTTTATTTTCTGCAAGATATAATTCTGTGTCAAAGCTAGGAATTAAATTCCTAGTGATTAAAGTCAATACATGGGATTAAAAGGAGGTCAGTAATTCTGTCATGTGTTGCATACAAAAGCAAGACAGAACAACAGGGAATTGAAAGTCTCTAGGAGAGCAAAGAGGGGTCCTGGCAGGCAGTTCTTGTGTCTCCAAATGGAACAAAATTGCCAGCAAACGACGCTTACCCCAGAGCTCACACAGCTCACTCTCACAAGCTAGAGTAACTATGTTGTGTGTGACTTTTGTTCTAAAGCCTAGTCCTCCCACCCCTTCTCTTACCTGTGCCTCTGGGACTAGGGTGTCTCTCATTGATAACCTGTTGATTACTGACTCCTAATTTGTTTCTGTCCCAAATACGACTTGGGGCACTTGAGCTGAATCTCTGATCCTCCAGTCTGTCCTTTAGTTTTTGTTCCTACTCTGCCATGTCCTGTTTGACTGCTTAAGGCAAGAGGATATCTGCAAAGAGAGAGTGGAAGGTTGTGTTAAGGCTTCCCACTCAAGGAAAAAGCTTATTAGCTCAAGGGTAGCTTCTCCATGGGCTGCATCTCCCGCTGAGTTTCAAGAGTCATTTTCTATGCTGAAAGCTGCTGGTTTGAAGGTAGAGTATAACCTGACATGGAGTAGCATCCCTACGCTAACCTATACACACAACTTGCTAATCTTGATGAGGAGTTCTGTGTGTTTGTCTTAGTTACTTTTCTTGTTGCTGAGACAAAATATCCAACACCCAAAGTTAAAGGTGGAAAGGTTTATTTAGCTCACAGTGCGTAGAGGTTTCTGCCCACAGTTGGCTGGCTCCAAGGCAGGGTGGGGCATGGCAGAGGGGCATCACGCAGGAGAAACAGTTCCTTTGGGACAGAAGACAGCAAAAGCAAGGCACAGTCGCAGCTCTTTCTATCCTTTATGTATTATCCGGGCTACTTAGAGTGAGTGCCACTCACACACTTAATCCTAGAGCCCTTGAGCCCAGCACTGCACTGTGAATCACTACCAGCAGCACACACGCTAGATTCAGCACCACCTATTACTACACGAGGCTTTGGGGGGACATCTAGACACAAACCATACAGTGTTTATGTCTACATCCCCATAAAATGCATATGCTGAATTAAAAATATTTATCTACATTGTTCCTTGAACATACACTCACTAAGCCCAGTGTGGTGGCACTTGCCTGCAATCCCAGCGCTTTGGGAAGCTGATGCAGGATTTCAAGTTTGAGCCCAGCCTGGGCAACTTACTGACTTAAAGCTACCTGTCTCAAAATTTTAAAAATAAACAAATAAATAAAAAAGTCAGGAGATGAAGGTCCTGGGTTCATTCCCCAGTACCACAATAAAATGAAATACAACATAATAAAATAAAATAAACACTCCAATTGTATTTCCCCCATAGGCGTTTCTCTTATAAGGATATATAGATGATCAAAAATACTCTCCTGAGCTTTGCTAACCAATGGTATGGTGTATGACCACGAAACCTCATAGTAAGAAAAAGTTAGCTTCAATAAGAAATTGAAAAATCAGCCTACAAATAACACTGTAAAAGTTTACAATCCATCCTTACCATCAAGCACATTTTCCCTAACTTTAGGGTTTGATAGTAAAATACACACATATGTATGTTTCTAATAACAAAACACTAAAGTAAATCTGCTTGTCCAAATACGGTTGTGTTTCGGTCAAAGTTTTGCTTAACGCTTGGAGAAGAGCTTTGTGAACATAAATATTCCCAGCCTTCATCCTCCACCGGATGCTCATGCCGCCATCTACTGGCCCTTTGTTCAGTGACCCTGGATCCAGAGACCTGGGCTTGGGAAATTTTCTCTCCCCTACAAAGCGAAGCCCCGAATGCCATTCTTCAGTATCTCCGAAGGTAATTCCGCGCTGTGCTGATTTCCTTTGTCACGAAGGGACGTGTAGGTCGTTGTTTCGTCTGAGTGATACGGCACCTCGTCTTTGGACAGCGCTGTTTCCCTCAAGGCGAAGCCTGAGCCACCTGCGGCCCTAGTGACAGCGGGTCGGGCTTTAACGCCCTCAGATGCCTGCTCTCTGGACATCAGAAGGCTCCCGGAGCAGGCCTGGCCAACTGTGTCGTCATGGAGATACCATCCCAGCAGCACAGAACCTCCCAACAGAGGGCCACTGTAGAGGAAGGAGATGACGGATATTGGGGCCACAAGACCATCTCTCCGGAAAGCCTGCGAGGAGAGGCCTCTTCCCCCCGGCCCTCAGCCCTGCGGTTACCCCAGGCTGCAGGCCATGGCTGCTTACTGGGAACCTGTGGGCGCGCTCTGTCTTGAACTCACTTTGTGGGAAGCAGGTTCAGTATCATCTTCCCAGGTAGTGCGTCTCTTCTCATCGCTTCTTGTACTTTCATTTGTCCCTCAGAAGCACAATCCCGCCACCCCTTCAGTAGTTTTCTGTCTCAGAGGCGTAAGGGCCCGTGCATACTCCACACGGCATTCCCGAGTCCATTTGCCATCTCGCCCGGCCCCCTGTGAAGCCACTTTTAGTTCACAGCGCTCAGGGCCCAGGCACTTTCTAATGTAAGCCCATTGGCAGCAGCGGGGGCTTTCAGGGCCGCCGCAGCAGTTATGAAGCTGGGGAATGAACAGGGGTTGTCCACAAGCCAGGAAGTGTCCGGTAAGTTTGTGTGGAGACCACCTGACTGTACTTTTGAAATCTCTTTTTTATTAAAAAAAAAAAATCTATGAAGAAGCTATTTCCGCAGAATTAAATTAAATACCAAACCGGACGTATACATATGAGGCTACAAACCAAGGTGCTGAGAGGAGGGTGAAGTCCCTCTTGAACCAATATCAGTGAAACCCCTTTGAAATGTTGTGATTATCAGAGGTCTCAGAAAAAGACTGTGAAAAATTGGACAAAAATTAGAAATCAAAGATAATTCATTTCCTCCTTTATATCGCACACAGGTCTATATACATTCCCTTTAAAATATTCATATTAATTTACAGTATCAGAAGCATATTGACAATTTCAGCAATCATTCTCCCTCTGAGAAATAACAGTGGAAACTTGGAGAGGACCTAGGTGTTTTCAAGAGCACACAGTACAAAGTCATAAGTCCAACACAAATTTTAAACAAGTTCTACACACATGAATGATTGTAAAAACAGAGATTGTTTGCAAACACTGTTTTATTTCAAAAAGCAAGTCTCAATTCACTTGGTATGGAGAAAGGGCCGAGAAGAAAGTGAATTTTTCCTGATTTTGTGACGCTAAAAACATTCTGACACAACCTCACTAATATTAGACTTCTGGGTTAACAGGTAAATGGAGGATCTTACCCAAAGCAAAATAGTTACTTCCTGTTTCAGGTATCTGAGCAATAAAAGCCTGTTAGAAAAAGCTCTTCAATAGTTTAACCAAAAATGAGAGAATACAAACAGATTTGTAAAGCATGGAGAAAAACACAAGATAAAATATTTGACATCTCCAGCTGTGTCTACTCAGCCCCAAGCTCAACTGAAATGTTTGTGTCTTTTCAACCTGAAACACCAACATAATTGAAGTGTAGATTTGTGTCTGCATCTTTTGAAGGTCATCGTCTTGTTTTGAGTTTCCTGCACAACACTCACCATTTTAAGCGCTGTTTTTACTACAGGAAGGAGCCGGATTTATCCACAAGAGCACCAGAAATATGGACGACCCAAGCAAATTGATTCTCCTGAGAAAGGGCTTCAGTCACATTTACAATGGCAGTGAAGAAATTGTCTATGCTACACAGAGAAATCAGGATAACCTATTTTCATGCCTAAATTTCCAGTTATCCCATTGTTCTCTTTTGAAAGAAATGCAACACCCAATCTGAATTTTCCTTGATTGATTGTCCTATTATATACTAGGGATCTATTTGTATCTCAACAGTGCAGGGAAAAAAAAAAAATCCTAAGACCTGTTGAGCTCAGTGAAAGAAAGACAAGGAAATGGATGAGGAAGGGGAGAAGACAAGATCCAGAAAAGAGTGGTGCAGATGACAGAGGAGAACAGAAATGAAGGAGATGAGGAGCTGAGGGCAAGGGAGCAAGAGGAACAGAGAAAGGGAAAAAAGGATGGAGAAAGGAGAGAACAGGGCATGAGAGAGATCAAGTTAGCAAAAGAAAGAAAAGAAGGTAATTCCAGGGAAGGGGGAAAAACAGAATAACCACCAAGGCAGGCCAGGGGGTTAGGAGGAGGGGAGATTCCTGGAGAGGCCAAGAAAGAGAAATAATAAAATAGTTCCCTACCATTTAGAAACTCAGCAGGTGAGAGCCAAAATAGTATAGAACTCATCCAATCCTTCAGAGTACAAATTCAGAAATACAGGTCCGGGAAGCTTGAATAACTAAACGGAAGCCACATGGCAAGGTAGCATAATTGAAAAAACTCACAGTAACAAACCAAGTGGGTGCTTATGAGCAGCTTCTTTAAAATGAGATGCCTGACCAGAAACCTCTCGCCTTAGACTGGTGCTGTGTGCACCAGCGGGCAGGGCACCAGGAAATGGTCCGCATCCTGAAAGAATTCGGAAGCAATCATTATTCAGCCTTGTCTGATGTCATTACTTGGCTTGAAGTGAGTTCCCAGGGCAACTGACAGCTTCATAATCAAATAGAAGTATCAAAAACAAAAGAGCAGTAATAACAAAAGTCTAATCCCTCTGGTATTTAGAGGAGAATAAGAGCTTGAACTCCGGGGTCAGGCCGCCTCGGTGGGAAACCCCGTGAACCAGTGGCTGGATGACCTTACAAAAGCATGTTCTGCACTTCAGTTTCCTCGTCCATAAACTGAAAGGAGAGTACTTAGCACCCAGTATTTTTTCGAGAATTAGATAAAATAATCTGCCTAGTATGTTAAGTACAGTGCCTGGCACACCAAACATAAACAGAAGTTTCTGGATTCCCTGTTGAATTATTTGAGCTTTAGCACCACCCCAACTTGTTTAAAGCATTGAACTGATGATTTTGGTTTCCTAAAATGCTCAATTATGAAATGCCTTTGCCGTTTATTATGAATGAATGAGAAAGGATAGTATTAGACTGGCATGCAGCCACTTAAGCCTCTCTCTGAGACAGCCACTCGGTGAAGTTTTCCAAGCTCTGTTTACCTATCTTTGAGACCTGAATGTCCAAAGTCATCTGTCTTACGAAGGATAAACTTAATGTGAAGTTGGGCTGGCTTGGCTGCAGACCAACTGACTGCTATTTGGTTTGAGATGAAAACAGAAAATTTAAGCTAAGACAGGACTTATTAACTTACAAACATGAATGCTGATCTGTTGCTTTTACCATTAAAACTAGCTTTCGATCCGTTTCAGCTGAGGTGCTGCTCCCTCTGTGACCGCGTCCTCGGCTTCCATGTCACTTCTGAGTGCTCTTTTATTACAGGAAGTGAAGTAAATCAGCGGGGAGGCTGATTAGAATCCCCGTTAGAGGCAAATGGATAAAAATGAGATTAGGGAATGTGAGTGCATCCTTAAATCACTGCACTTGACCAAACCAATTACATTTAAATATATCTCCTCCTTCAAGCCAGCAGTGAATAGAGACCCAAGAAAAAGGACCTAAACTCATAGTGGTAAGCACCTCCTCCCTGGCTTTCCACGTGCATGCATGCATGGAGAGAGCGGGAGAGAGGAGCATGCCTGATTTTCCTCAGGTGAAGGGGTATTTTGCATCTGTAAAACTCCAGATGTTTTACGTCTGCTTTGAAGTAACAGTAATTCCCATGTATGGTGTGCTTTCCAAATGCCAGGCACCGGCCTGGGAGCTTTACATATGTAATTTCATTTAATCTTCACAACAAATCTGTAATGTAGCTAGTGTTGCCCTTTTAAGAATGATGAAAGCAAAGCTCAGAAAACAATAATATCAATCATAATAGTTACGTTTTTTGAATGCTCACATGCACTGCATGGTTTTATGGATGCTGCCTCATTCAGTGTTTTAGTAATTCTCTGAAAGAGACTTTTGTCCCATTTTAGAGAAGAGGAATGTGTGGCTCATAATTACTGATAGTTTGCCGTAGATACCATTTATTGCATTTATTGTCGTGCCTTTTAAATAAGGCATATCATCTTCCATAACTCCAGCAATCTAGAGAGATACATCTTACCCTTGACCCCTCACAAGTAAATAAGTGAGGGCTCAGCGAGGCAAATATGTCGCCCAGTGTCCTGCAACTAAGACAAGGCAGCCAGGGTTTTAATGAAGACGTCGATCACATTAAAGCCTGAGCACTAAACCTATGCCAGGCCCTATGCCCTCTTCAGTGCTTTTCTAATTTTGCATTCATTTGTCCCTTTGTCTCTGTCGTAGCAATATAAATGACTTCACCAAATAAAGTCCACATCTGTAAGACACAAATTTAAAATCAGTTTGAAGGGGCTTCCAGTTGTTAGATTATGGGCAACGTGAGCATCCACTGGAAAGCCAGACAAAAATACAGAAAGAATAACATAATTAGCAAACTAACATTTGGCAACCACTGTAGCAAGAAACATTAACATATTCTGAAATTAATAGGTAAAAGGGGAACGAGATGTTATACTTTCAAATTACCTCTATACAAAATATTTATTAATAACAAAAGAGACCGAGCTAATACCCCAGTCTTAATCAAAAGGTTAAAGTCAAGAACACCAATAAAGAATACAAGCAGAAAAAAAAAAAAAAGAATACAAGCAGATATCACATGTCTATCAGTAAGAGACAATGGAAGAACACACCTTATCCAAAATCCCATGCCAGAGTCTAATCCTGAGAAATAATGCAAAAAACACAAATTGGGGGACCTTCTGTGAAGTTACAGATGTATAATGTTCAAGAATGTCAAGGTCGGGAAAGACTTTGAACTTTGAACTTGACCTGTGTGGGCAGGAGAAAGCAGCATGAGGTAGGCTTTGTTCCACAAAGTGAACAAGTAGCCGTGTTAGGAACATTCCAGAACTGTCAGACTCGGTGCTCTAGAGTGGGTACTTTGTAATCATCCAGTAGGGCAGTGTTTCCTAATATCAGGATCCATAGATATATCCTAGAGGTCCCAAAAGTTCTCTGCGTATTTTCACTTAAATTATATTGAAATGAATGAAACATTATCAACGTGGTCATGTAAAATTGAGTTATTCAGTGCCTGTGTTTCTGATTGTTTTTACCATTTCAGGGCCCATATTTACAATTATGGTGACAACTGCCTAAAAGCCAAATACTCTTACTTCGATTATGGGCTAATGAGAAAAAGAAGTGGGCTCTGTGAGCAGTTTATGAATTTGCACCAAATGTAGTCCATCCCTAGCATATATGGCGCCCTCCATGTGCAAATCCAAAATAGTCGTATCTTACCTATATCTCTTGTGATGAACAACAAATACAATAAGTTAGTAAGAAGTATACTGTGTATATGTGATGGGTATTATGAAAAAAATAAAAAGTAGAACAAGTTAAGAGAATTAGGGAGGAATGGATCAGGGTAAGTGGGGGTCATTGGGTTGCAGATATAGATAGATAGATAGATGCTAATATTGGTCCCAAAATCTAGGTAACCTTTGAGCAAAGACTAGATAGATGTGAGGCAGGTGTTTGGGGCCTATATCTAGGAGAAGCAGATATCAGAGGGGAAAAGGCTTGGAAAAACTGATGGCCAAGCCACCAAGACAGAATATGGCTGGTGTGTACAAGGGACTGTAAGTCAGCCAATAGGGCAGGAGCAGAGCAAGTGAGAAAAAGAATAGCAGGAGATGCTTATTGAGTATTAAAGGCAGAGAATGGAGGAAAGAGGTGTTGTAGGGCACTGCAAGGGCTGGGCTTTTAGTTTGGGTGAATTGAGGTTTTGAGAAGAAGAAGAATGTGATATAAGTTAAATTTCAAAAGGATCACGCTTAATAGACTGGTGGTAGCAAAGGCAGAACCAAGGAGACATCCTAAGAAGATCTGTTAGTGGTCCAGATGAAAGATCACGTGGTGAAAGCAGTAACCAATGAGAGTGCTGCAAATGGCAAGAGTCTGGTTCTATTCTGAAGGTGGAACCAGTTGCCTCTGTAAAGATTGGATGAGAACGTGACAGAAAGAGAAGACTCCACCTTGATTCCATGGCTGCTGACCTGGATGATTGGAAGGCAAGTTTTCCATCTTCACTGAAAGAGAAGCATCTAGACAGAGCAGTTTGGGAAGGAGCCCATCGAGTTGGAGACGTCTATTCAAGAGGATGGAGACCTGGCTAAAGTTAACAACTTTGTTTGTTTTCAGTATTTAGAGCCATGAGAAGAGTAAATAGGGAATCATGTAAAGAAATGAGTCCTGGCACTTTCCAAGGTTGAACGTTTCACCACAAGAGAAAGGGAGGTAGAATATCCAGCAAGGTAGAAGAAAGCCATGAGTGGGGTGTCCTAAAACACAGAGGAAGATAGGATCGGATTTTCCACCGTCGTGATTTGCATGCGTCTCTTCCACTGAGACTAGGTGCTCTTGTGAAGAAGCTTCTGAGAGGGAGTTCCTTCTTTCCTGCCTTTCCGCCTGCACCACATAAAGATGCAGAGCCCTTCCCCTGTAGAGTGTACATCCCTCACTAGATGCCAGACTAGGTGCCTTGATCTGGGACTACCCAGCCTACAGAACATTGAAGAGTAAATTTCTGTTCTTTATAAATTACCCAATTCTAAGTGTTCTGTTATAGCAGCACAAATGGACTAAGGTATCCACTCACCTGTAACAAGACTATGTATCCATACCATTTGCCTTGTAACTTCACAATACCCTCCCCAGCGGCTGGAGAGCTCTTCCTTGCCCACTCCCTCTGGGTCTGGGCATATGATTTGCTTTAGTGGGGATGAAAAGCAGAGACCTGAATGAGACTTAGGTGGATTTTGGTTTTGTCTTCATTATTCTTATCTCTTGCATTCCTGGCATTTCCCCTGGGAAACACATATGCTGGGTAGCTGCTGGTGGAAAAAGAGTGAAAGACTCATGGAGCATACCCGACCCCATACCTCAGCATATTTCCCGCATTTAACCCACAGAACTGTAACCATAAAAAAGAAATGCTTATTATTATAAACACTAGCCTTTGGGTATTGTTCTAACAATAATAAGCCTATTGTCATAGCTATAAGCCATTGAGCTTGTTATTCAACATCAGTGGTAATAGCTGATCATTATAACCATCTGACAGTCCCCAGGAGCACTTATGTCATCCAAATAGAAGGAAGGTCTCCCTACCTTTGTCAGAACTACCTTTATTTGATTTAAATAAATAATGCAACATTTCTTGCTGGGGTGAGATTTATTTGCATGCTCACATGTATGTGTGCATGTGTGTGTGTGTGCATGTGTGTGTGTGTGCATGTGTGTGTGTGTGTGCATGTGTGTGTGTGTGCATGTGTGTGTGTGTGCATGTGTGTGTGTGTTAATATTTCTTCACTGATGCTCATGGTAAGACTTTGAAACTACTAGATTAGGTGACTTCTAAGTTTTCTTCCAAATGTGAAACCTGAAGATTCTAGATAAGCCGGTCCAGGTCATTTATTCATTGCTTCATGTATGTGTGGCTACTTCTAGTTCAAGTCAAGTGGAGTCACCCTCTGCTCCTACACATCAGTATCATTGTTTCTGAGGTGCTAAGACCTCCACTTCCAGAGGATTACATCATAGCCTTAAGAATCGAGGGCAGGCTGGGCATAGTGGGGCATGCCTATAATCCCAGCATTCAGGAGGGTGAGGCAGGAGGATCGCTGCAAGTTCAAGGCCAACTTAGGTTACATAGTGAGTTCATGGCCACTCTGAACTACATAGGAAGCCCTGCCTCAAAAGACAAGACAAAACAAACAAAAAAGAATCGAAGGCAGAGATGAGTGTAGACATGGAGTGGGATGTGGTAGGAAGAGCAGCGCATGTGGGGAAAGACTGTGGTGGTAGAGTTTGCTGGTCTTTGAATCCTTCAACTTTCAGAGGGAAGGACTGCTTTCAAAAGATTTCGTGAGGATCTGGAAATAGGGCAAAATATAGCGAATAGCACAAATGTGGGAATAAAAAGTACCAAATTAGAAAAATTGGATAGTATTCACAATAGGTCCTTAACAGATTTGCCATTTGAGTAGTCTATAATGGAGGGAGCAAATGAAAGTGGAATATCTGGACTCTCGTTATCATGGATGAGGCACTAACCTCTTGGAAATTCCTCGACAGGACCTGACCTCTCGTGTCAGTCCACAGTGAGAGGATAACTGCCGTGTTTTCTCTTCCCTCCCTTTCCCTTCCCTTCCCTTGCCTCCCCTCTCCTTCCCTCCCCTTCACTCCCCTTCTCTTCTCTCTCCTTCTCCTCCTTTTTCTTCTCCATCCCCTCCTGCTACTCCTTCTCTTCTTCCTTCTTCTTTTCTCTTACTCTCTCTTTCACTGTAACTCCCAGGGGACATATTAGATTAATAGAATATAAATTTCATCTTTTGTGTAACTCCTGAATACTTTAAAGGTTGTAATTCATCTAAAGGTGTCCACAGGAAAAACAGACCAATATTCACATCAGCTCCAAAAGAACAAAGAGTTTACTGGATCATACAGGAATTTCTTCTCTCCATATATTACAGAATTACTTCTTCTGTTATTTGTCTCTCTTTTTCCATGCAGAGTGAGACTATTCCTACTTTATTCTTACTGATTCAGCTTATCCTACTCTAAAGAAGTCAAATTGAAGCTTCGACAGGCCACAGGTATGTGTCTAAGTACCGTGGAAAGGACAGAAGATCCCATGAGCACTGTTACTTTTATTGAATAATTGAGACTTTGCTATCTTCCTTTGGTAATCTTGAGTTCTAATACAAACGGTATGGGGAGCATATATGTGAGATGTGATAAAAGTATTTATTTAAAGCATAACACAAGTTCTTCAAAATGTACTTGATAAGTCACTTGGAGAGGCCATATGTCAATCCAGTTTCAGAGAACTCATCCATCAGGTTTTCAAAGGGTGGCACACAGACCTATATAAGGTCTAAAGTCTGTCATTATTTAAATAAGTTTATAAATTAAATAAATCATTTCTAGTTTAATAAAACTGCGGTGCATACAATAGGAAGTATTCCCAGTTTGGACTCTGTTACAATTAGTTAGCTCCTCTGAAAGACATTATTTTTAAAAAGTGAAAAAGGCGCAACTGCGTGTTTCCTGATCTACCATGTATGTGAGGTGAAAAAAAAAAACATGTATATATACATTTATTCCAGTACAAAATATTTCTGAAACAAAACACAGGAAACTACAACTGGTTGTAAGAGAGAAGATGGCCATGGAAGGAGAACATCTATTTGTGACTTTGTATCTGAATTTATCATGTATAATTTTAACTATTTAACAACAACAGCAAACAAAATCCTAAGTCCATTTTAGCCCCCTTTTAGTGCTAATGTAGGAGAGCACGCTGTTAACATGGGCCCCGGGGGTAGACAGGCTGCGGCGGGACTCCACAGGCTAGCTGGAAACCTCCCGTCAGTCCCTTAGCTTGCCTGGCCGGCCATCTTTTCCTGTGTGAGGCAGGGAAAATGATAATCACCTTAAAGGATTGTCTTGGGGAGTAAAGAAAATGAGGAATAGAAAGACTTAGAAAGGGGCTGGGGATTTAGCTCAGTGGCAAAGCGCCTGCCTGGCAAGCGCAAGGTCGTGAGTTCGGTTCCTGATACCAGAGAAAAACCAAAACCAAAAAAAAAAAGAAAGACTCAGAAAACCTGCCTGCTTAATTACTCACAGGCTTAATAATTAAGAAAGAGTTAATTGATGACAGCTTGTTATTTGGTGTCTGTCACATTCAGAGGTTGTGGACAAACTCTTGATAAGAGGTTCTTCTTATTTCACAGGGAGCAGGGCTTGGGAGCACATCTTAAACTGGGGTTTGAGTAGCTGAGTAGGATCCTTGGGGCCGGGAGGGGTACAGTTGAACAAAAAGGAAAGAAAAAGTTAACCCTTTGTTTTGGTACGTGAAATTTCATCATTAAATTTCACTCTTGTATCTTGGTGCCTGGCAGTCTTAATACAGATGATATTTAAATCTCATCTGCTAACATTTTGTGGGAAATTAGTTTAAGCAATTAAAATCCATCCCCCTCCACCTCCACCTGCATCCACCCACACACATCAGCAGCCATAAAAAAGGGCTGGGAAAGAGGAGGACAAGAATCTTCTCTAGTAGGTCTATCCGTAACTTGATGCGGTTTTAGATCTTGCTTTCTAAGACTCCTTACTGCCGTCTTCTGGAAGAGTAGGTATTAGCGTACAGACTCCCCCACGACTTGAAGAGAGACCTGCCCTGGGACGGGACAGTACACAGCCTGCACAGCTGTAAGCAGTGCCCAGCAAGTCTTCTCAGTTCCACCAAAGGCTAACGCTGCTGCTGCTGCTGCTGCTGCTGCTGCTGCTGCTGCTGCTGCTGTAACATAGGTGCTGTGGATATGTGACTGTCCCTCTCAGGGCTGTGTCTCCATAAATTCTTTCCTGCCATGCCTTTCCATGGTAATTCTTGCCCATCTGTGGTACCAGACAGAAGATCAGTCTTTCCCAAACTCTAGAATGGAATATCTGCTGGACCTCTTCAGAAACCCATCTCAAAGACCCCTGCGGGAGTCCGTGACATCCCCAAGTGAAAAAGTTTTTAAGGAGTGTGAACTCATCCTGGCTTGAGGCAGCACCGTAAACTGTGACAGTCGAGGAGGCCTAATGGAATGCAGTATCACGTGCAAACCCGGCGGATGGGAAACAGATCTGACCAGGTGCCCTCAGAACAGCGCAATCGGCTATTGGAGGCTCTGCTGAGGTCTCGGGTGCTGCAGAGCAGACAGGGCTGCGGAAGGGAATCCTGTGGGGCTCGCACAGCCCACCAGCCCCTCGTGGCTAAGACAGAAATGAGGTTTGGCCTCATTCTTTTCAGCCCACTGATTGCTTTATTTCAAATTACCCTAACTACTTAGCATGGTAAATTAAATTGAAACCCCAAAAGTTTGAGGAGGATGTCATCTAATCTGATTAAAAGGAATATTTCCATCATAAGCTAGGGAGGAAATGGAAATTACTCTGAGTGCACTGCTATTAAATAATTTGCATAGACTTGCATATGCTATACATCAGAAGAGCATATGCTCTTTAGATTTAATGAAATAATTTTCCCTCTCTAAAGACTGTTACATTCTCTGTCCTTCCCTATCTGTTTTTTCCCTTCCCATCTGTCTCTTTTTGAATGTTAAAATTATTTCATGGGAAGGGTACATCACTATGCACAAATTACATGAAATATGCTAATAATCTTCCTGTTAGCAGGGCTGGGAGGTCCTGGAACTGCATGGTGGAAGTTCCCAAATGTCTCCCCATCAATCTCCCGTAATTAAAGGCTCCCTTTACAGCCCTTAAAAGTTTTAGCTTGATTCATTTGGGGCTTCCACTGATGGGGGCAAGGTGATTAGAACCAATCTGTCGGCTCCGCTTTGTAAGGAATGTCTTCCGAACCCAAGGAATAGCGTTCCAATCAAAAGGAAAAGGAAAGAGAAAAATCGCCATCAAGCTCACGCCATCCACATCGGTCGAGTCTCTGATGCCATTGTCATTGCACACGTACAATAACCATCTCTGAGAGATTTTTGTGCTCGCGCTGCTTTTAAAGCTCGAAGGCCCTTGACCAATACCGGCTGCTGTTAAAGTGTCACCTCCATTTTATCAATGGAGACCAGGGAGCCTGATAGAGGAACATGATGTGTTAGTGGCCAGAGGCGGGGTAAGGGGAGAGAGGGGCGCAGTGAAATCTATCTATTTTTGTATTCTCTATGGATAGTCACTCATTTTTTGGTAATATTTTAGCAGATCTTATGTTCAGCTGTAATGTAGCCAACAGAGGAATTCTAGTGAATTCTCCAACAAAATTACATTAGGATCAAATGTGATCGTTATAAACACTATCCAGATGTTGGGGATGGACTGGATATAACTCTTTAAGCCCCAAATTACAGTATAATAAATGCAAGCATGGGGATCTGCCAATACATCTGAACTTCGTGTCGGAAACCAGGTTTGACCTTAATTTAACTCTATAAGGAACTACGAGTTTCCCCACTTGGATAGTTAGGGTGCATCCAAAGATCTCCAAGTGCTATATTGTCACAAGTTTTATCACTTACTTGAAGCATGACCATATCAGATTCTGGAGTCAAGCCAACCTAATGCAAGTATTTTATTAACACATTTAGAAAGGAAACGAATTGCAACTAGAAATAACTATTGAGGTTATGAAACAAACCTGTGAAATGAAATACAATATAATATTAAGATTACATTTGTCCTCAGTAAAGCTCAGGGAGTTAAGATACTATAATAAGCATACGCTAAAATACTCGAAGATATAAACCAGGGATGCAAACTATCACAGGCCCACAGAGAAAGATAAGATTTAGGGAGGAAAGAAACCTTCATACTCTGCCCCTGAATTTTGTTTTCTAGCAGCTGAATTGATATAAAGTGATAACTGTGTAATAGCTTAAGATCCATACTGAATATAGCACAATTAGAATGTCGGTGGTTTTAAGGGAAGATGACTATTTCAAACATTCTAGTATCAGATGTAAAAGAAAAAGCAGGCCCTTAGGAAAGCTGGAATCAATAGACAAACCAATTTGTTAAGTGCTAAACTGTAGCATGACTACTATCTGCATATTTTGTTGGGTGACGCTGGAAGGAACAGAAAGTAAGAGAAAATGTTTCAAGAAGTGCCAAATATGTATCAAATCCTTTGTGAAATGTATGGTCTTTATCTGATTTTAATGTTGGATATACCAAATTGTCTCCTCTCTGAAACTTCAAATGTGGTATCAAAGATAAGGAATATACCATTTCTCAAAATTCAGAAGTTGAATCACCAAACATCGTAATAGATGCCACAAGGCAGCATAAGCATAGCACGAAGGGCCTCTGCACGTCTCCCACCAACTTCACAAAGGAGAAATCTATTTGGAGGCACTGAAAAGTATTGAAAACACATGAAATCAGCTAGCAAAAAATGTGAAACGTATGTCATGATTATAATTGTGTACCCAGAGTACTTTTCAAAATGATTCACTTGTCAGGAAGAAATAAAAATGTATCACTACCACATCCATATAGTCTGTGAACTTTCCTGTTACTCCTTACCAACCCTTGCCCCCAGATTTCCATCGCTGGGCAGATGACTGCAAGGCAGACAAGGGGTAGACGGTAACAAAAGGGAAGGTTGTCTCAGAACAGAGACGTGGGAGGAGCCGGTGCTGGGTACCTCAAGATATTCTCAGTGGAACAGCCCAAGTGTCTGCCACAGATGAATGGATTAAAGAAAAAAACTAAACACACACACACACACACACACACACACACACACACACACAACAGACCATTAGCCATTGAAAGGGAATGAAATACTGACCAATACAAATACAAATACAACATGGATGAACCTTGAAAACATAACGCTAAATGTAAGAAGTTAGACAAAGAAGGTCAACTGTTCCATGATTTCACTTATCTGAGGTCCCTAAACTAGGCAAATTCAGAGATGGCAAACAGACTGGCTGCTCCTGGGGGGCTGAGCAGGGGAGGCCGTGAGAACTGTTGTTAATGGGTATGAGGTTTCTGTCTGAGCTGAGGAAATAGAAGTGACAGTTGTACAATATTCCACATGTACCCAACGCCACTAAATGGTACATTTACACTTATTGAAAGGGTAGACTTTCTGCTATGTATATTCCACAAAAACAAAGAAAATGGATTCTCCGGAGAAAGCAGGGCAGCTTCATGCCTGGCAGGGACAGCCCGCAGAGAGCAGGGAAGAGATGAGCCTGGCGTCAGGAGAGCAGAGCCACCTCAGGGGGCTTCTCCCCTTGTCGGGCAGGCGGGTGGCTGTGCATATCACAAAGGGGTTGGGTGGCTGAGAGTCTAGAAGTGCCTGACCCACCTAAAGGTGACACTCTAACCAGAAAGCAAAGCGAACACTGCAGGGGCAGTCTCTTCAGGACAAAGTACCAATTTTTCACTCCTGCTATTGGACGTCGGTGTGAATTAGTCCTGTGATGTATTTACTATGAGGTACCTAGTGCTGGGTGTGTTGGGCCAGGACATGGTGGTAGAAGGCGGGAGAGATAGAGCTAAGGAGATGTAAGTGCGGAACGCCTGTGTGAGTTTTTCATGCTGTCACCGAATACTGGAGAAAAGCAGAGGAGGAAAGATTTTGGCTCAGAATTTCCGCAGTTTCGGACCATGGTTAGCGGGCTCCATTGCTGTCTTGTGGTGAAGCAGACATAACAGCGGCCGGGTGTGGTGGAGGAATGCTGCCCGCCTCACCTCACGGCAGCAGGTAGCCAGGACGCAAAGAGGGAAGGAGCCCGAGAGGAGGGGCCTGGGACTGGATACAGTTCCCAAGTCACACCTTCATGATCCCTGCTTCCCACGAGGCCTCTCCTCCCACCTCTGTCCCCTCCCGGGGATGCCGGCAGATGGCCCCACTGACGTGGAGTCCTCACGGTCCAACACCCTTCCAGTCCAACCTCCTTCCAAGAGCCCGTCCTCGGAGCAGGCGAGCTTCCAGGGGACATTTTATACCTAAACTGTAACAACCACTTCGTAGCCCTGGATGTGTTTTGCATGGATTATCTGATTTTTGGTGAAGTAGGGGCCCCGATCACCTCCGTATTACAGATAGAGACAAAGAGGCAGAGAGGTGCAGTCTCGCACAGCCAGGTCAGTGAGGAGCCAGGCTGAAACCTCTGCCCTCAAGGAAAGAGGGAGGGACAAGGGGAGGGAAAGGGAAGTCAAGGATCCTCAAAATGGATACTTTTTCCTAACACTTAGGATTAAATAGACGTAATATTTAAAGGTGTGAGAGTAACAAAAGGTGGCGACAGTGAGTATCTACCTAAAGGAGGCAGGGAGGTCAGCAGCACATCTTACACGCATTTGGAAGGGGACAATGATGGAAGGGCAGAGCTGAGAGATGAGGGAGGAGAATACCATGCCAAAGGAAGAGAGGCCGTCTGGGATTTCAGCACTGTCAGGAGCTGTGGAGGAGTCACTGAGGCAAGGCTCTTACTTCCAAGTCTAACCCCTGCTCAAGGTGCATCTCCATTACTGGTTGACTGGAAATTCCTCTCCATGTGGATGTTCTTTTCCAGGACCAAGGCTCACGACCAGTGACCATCTGTAGCGCTGACCTTCACCAGCAGGGAGGACAAGAGAGAGACTGAAGAAGGCTCAGCTTGCAGAAGATTTGGCCTCTTAGGACACACGCCACTTCCACTCAGATCACACTGAACAAAGTCAGGCATGCGATCCCATCCCACGCAGGAGGCGGGGAAGTGAAATTTTACCATAGCCTACAAGGAATCACAAATACGTGGTGATTGCGAGATCGACCAGAACTGAAGAAATGAAATAGGGTGCACCAAGAAGCTTCAATCCGATCTTACAGCCACAGGGAGGTTCCTAGGAGGAGCATGAGAAATTGAGAGGTGGCCCGGGTGAGTGCTCAGACCGTCCTGGAAGGATTACTACTTGTTTCAGCCTTTCGGGAAACCAATTTGACAACATGGATCAGGAGTTTTTTAAGAAAAGTTCACACTCTTCTAGACGTCTTCCACAAGAGTATAAGCAGATAAGCATTAGGTTTGCATGTTGGGTCATTAATATCACAGAGAAATCTTTTAATAGAGAAACAAAAAACAAAAAAAGAGCAAATTTTCAAGAAAACTTCAATGCCTCAAAACAAGCAAATAAGAAAATATATAGGTATAGTTTCTCCACAGGACAGAATATGAGGCAGCTTTTCAAACAACACTGTTAGAGAACTCCCAGTGGCATGGAAAAAAATCTTCATGCTGTGACGTTAGGAAAGCAGGATATAAAAATTATACATTCTTAAAATAATTATGAAAATATACACACATCCTCTGGGGTAACTTATGAGTGAATGATTGTATTTCATGTAGACTTTCCTATATTTTCAAATTTTCTACAATATATATGTTACTTTTATGAGAAAAGATAATAAAAGTTATAAAAGAAAAATAAATTGACAACCACACAAAATGTGTTAGAAGGAAGAAAATGGAGAAAAAAATCTAGCTTATTATGAGGCATGGGGGAAGACAGGAGGGTTATTATTTTTGTTTTACCTGAGATATGCTCTTCAATCTTTGAGGCAAAGACAGAGCCACCAGTGGGAAAGGTCTGGTTAGTTACCAAAGAAATAGACCTGAGGAAAAGATTCCTGGTCACACAACATAGTTCCACTTAGCAACCTCTTATTTATAGAAAGTAATAAATTAATTTTGACATTGTTCACAATGCTACCATTTGTGTAGCTAGTTGTCATCAATCTATGATTTAGAAAAATTTCAGACAAAGAATGTGGAAACCTGGGGCCCTGAACTTTCCCACAAACTATTAATATCTTGGGGAAATTGGTCTCCCTCTTCTCATCTGTAAAATGAAAAGCACAGGATTAAAATAGGTGATTTCTACAATGTCTTCAAGCCTTATATACTATAACGATTTTAGTCCATATTAATTTCATGTTAATGAAACCAACCTGGAAGTACATTTGTATAAAACACTCATCTAGACCACCCACCAGATCAGACTATACTGGAATGCCGTTACATGTGCTAGTATTTGAGGTGCCATATTAAATTTAAGAAATCCTTTCTCTAGCATTTAACATTTTCAAAAATGGTTTGTAAACTTGTAGAAAAAGTTAGTTATGATATGTGTGGAAAGTTTTACAATGGAACCATTTACCATTTAATTCAAAGACTTAGAGGAGCTCTATTGGAGGTGGCAGGTGGAGAAGACACTTAAACACATATCACAAGTTACAAATGTTTGGTGTCATATACCTTGCTTTGATAATGGTGAATTTAATTGCCTTTTTATATATGTATGATTGCCTTCAAGGGAGAAAATTGGGGCAACTTCCAAATATAAAATGCAATAAAATGGAGAAAAAAACCAGATCCAATTGATCCGAATTTCCAAATAAAACACAAAACTGTACCTAATAAATGAGGAAATTATTCTAAGGCACGTATCAGCAAACTTTTTCTTCAAAGGCCAGACTGTAATTTAAACTTTGCACTTTAAAAAGGAAGGTCTCTGAATCAAGTGCCTTTTTAGCACAAAAGTAGCCATAGACGATAGATGAACAAGTAGGCATGACCATGTGCCAATAAAACTTTATTTAGAAAAGCGGCCTGTTTGCCTACCCCTGTTGGAAAGTATATTTTCTATTCTTATTTTATGCAGTTAATGTTAGGAATAGGAATAGGGAAGGAAAAGTAAGAAACGCCTAATCAGTAGAAAGACTGCAGTGGAATGGAAGAGGAGGGAGGGAGAAAACACGGAAGGGTAGTGAGTTGAGCCCAAGGAAAAAATTACATAATACACACAAGAGACCAATGAAGAAAGGAAAAGACGGGGCGGGATATAGCTCAGTGGCACAAGCGCCTGCCTGGCAAGGTCCTGAGGTCCATTCCCGGTGCCAAAAAACAGAAAGACAAAGACGAGGAAATGCCGAGGAGAAGAACCAAAGACAAGTGATAAAAAGAAACAACACAGAGGCATCGGACCTATTTTTATTAGGAGCATACCTCTAATTTTTGTTTTCATTTTTTGTTTGTTTGTTTTTCTTCCGGAACCAGGAATTGAACTCACGACCTTGCACTTGCCAGGCAGGTGCTGTGCCCCTGAGCTAAATCTCCAGTCCCTAATTTTTGTTTTTAAAAAGTAAGAACAACAGACTAGAGGAGAAAGACTAAAAACACTGGGACACAAAGAAAAGGGAGGTGAAAAGAGTGTCGAATGGAGGCAGGAGCAGACCAAGATAGCTAGACGTCCAGAAAAAGGATCCACCTTCCCCCTCATAAGCTCTGCTTCCTAAAATTCTAAGTGCGGAGTCTGCTATGCTACCCTCTGATCTGGTTGGAGAGTTCCTGGTCAAAAAAGCCAGGGGAAATCGCCCTGCAATGGCGCTGCAAATGTTACCCTTCCCCAGCCGCCCACTCCTCTCAAACAAGTGGGCTCAGCCTACCTTACTTCTCTTGCTAGGAACTGCTCCTTATCAGGTTTTTCCCTGGGACTATAAAAGCACAGTGTATACACTGATCTTTAATAAAAAAGGTGGAAATTAACTGTGAATCGGTATTTCATTCACTGGGCACATCTTAGCATTTCCTTTCCATTAATAGTTATGTGGCTGGGTATGGTGGTGCACACCTGTAATCCCAGTACATGGAAGGCTGAGGCAGGAGGATCATCATGACCTCCAGGCCAGACTGAGCTACATAGTGAGATCAAGACCAGCCTGAACTACATAGTGAGACTTTGACTCAAAAGAAGGAAAATAGAAAGCTAAGAGTTATGTGGAAAAGATCTCCAGACCGAGGGGTCCTCTAGCATTTTGCTTCTAAGGACTAGAGCATGTTCTTTGGCTCTGATCTTTTAAACCCCACGCCCTGAGATGTGGTGTCAGAAGAACAACCAAAGACTCAGGAGAATTGGGTAGAATTACATTTAAGCCGTCTTCATTAAATGGGGGCTGATCTCTCTCCCTGCCTCCCTCCGCGTCTTTCCCTCACGCCTTGCTTCCCCTCCAGAGACAGTTCAACAGCCTCTTTGCAATCCATACCTGAGTTTAAGAAACTTTCCTATTCAGGAAGTTCTTCTTTATATTTAACCCAAATCCTTTCTGCTACAGTTAAAACCCATTTCCTCAGTGGAGATTTTAAACAGCTGGTTCCCATTCCCTTTACAGTAACTCTTCTTACAGACCCACAGGCTTATAAGGGACATTCATACCAATCTCACCTCATGCTCCCTCCTTCAGTATTTTCCAGGACTATTCCGTTATGTACACATCGATAACCAACCTCCAGTCTGTGGAGACTGGGCTCACTGAGCAGACGGCTACAGCTCAAGAAAGACAACAGCCCCTATCCAGTAACTCAAGGGGGCAGAGGGCATAAGGGCAGCAGCTTCGTCCCGCAATTATTAAATACCTGCATTTGTGAAGACGCTAATTTGAAGTCTGGAACAGAACAAAGACTAACATGAGAGCAAAGTGCGTGTTTGTCTGAGTGGGTAAGCAGATGGAATGACCAGTCTCTGGCCACGTGCCTGCTCCTCTGAGCAAGCACGTCACCTCTTTGTGGGAGCACGGAGAGGCATCTTAGAATTCTGACAAACAACATCCAGTGTTGGTCTCTCAATGAAATTTGTAGCTGTCTTCTCCCCATCACACATCTCAACTGTTTCTTCTCTAAAGGATTTTTAAAAAAAAGTCTGGAGCAATATGAAAGATCTTCAGCTGACTTATAGGAGCAAATAACATATGTTGTTGAACATCTGTGTTTTTCCCAAGCTATTTTTTTCCATTATTGCCAAGAGAAAAGAAGTTCAGTGGAATGTTTCTCCACAGAGGCACAAGTCTATAATACTCCCTGTTGATCACATATAAAAGACACAAAATATTAGTTTATTAAAAGCAGCTTCAACCATTGCTTTACAAAGCAGCTCTCCAATGGCACAGATTTATGAAGTAACGGCCGAAAGGTATGCAGATCACAAGATCCGTGACAAATGTACTTTATTACATGGATCAGAAATTCCATATGTACTAGCAGTTACTGTACAATGAACGATACACAACACCCAACTAAGACCACTTAAAGTTTGTGCTGATATTGAAAACTATAAAGACACAATGCGAGAGTGAGAAAGTGTTTCATAAGATAGCATAATGCCAAGACAATTCATCGCTTAGGAAATAAGATACACTTTGCATATTATAAACTTAAGATATTATAAAGCTATGCCATTCTCTAAATTAAAATTTGAAAGTCTTTACCTCCTCCACTGTTTAAAGCAGATGTTTATAAGATTTTTCCATACTTCAATTTGGAACTTAGCTGAATGAATACCAGACTTAGTAATATTAACAAAATTAAGATTACAGATTTTGTTATTTCCATAAAAAATGATATTTACACCTACAATCACGTAGTGCCAAAAGACTGGGTAGAGCGAAATAAGCACAACTCATCGCAAACACGGCACCTTTCTATAGGGTGTTGCTCGGCTGAAAAGGACTTTAGCAGTTTTCAACATGAACCCCAAGCACGATGTTTGAATCCATTCTCCTGCATTCCAACCCAGTGGCTGCACATGACGGGATGCTTCAGCAACCATCAAGCTGCACCTGATGGGATGTTTCTCCCAGACCCCGCCTGCTTCAGAGCCCAGCACCTTGGTTAGAAGGTTCCTCTAGATCACTGGTATTCATTCTACTCAACACAACCTTTCTCACTACTCAATTTTGGGTGTTACCTCTTCAAATTGCTTCCTCTTTTGAAACTGGGGAAAAGAGTATTGATCCCACAACATCCTTTCACAGATTCAATAACATGTAAAACATGTAGCAGAACATTCTCAAGGGGCTGGGGATTTAGCTCAGCAGCAAAAGCGCCTGCCTGGCAAGTGCAAGGTCGTGAGTTTGGTTCCTGGTACCGGAGAAAAACAAAAACAAAAAAAGTGTAATAAGCAGAACATTCTCAAAATGTTGGCTTTTGTGGTATATTTACTATTATTCTATCAAATGAATTTCATTTGACATTACCTTGTATTTTCTTCCTGCTCTGACATAGGTGCAAAAGACCACTGGCATTCAACTATGCAAATGTTAAGTTTAGCCAAGCATGGTGGTGCATGCCTGTAATTCCAGCACTCAGGAGGCTGAGGCAGGAGGATTGCTGCAAGTCTGAGGCCAGCCTGGGCTACAAAGTGAGCTTGAGGCCAGCCTGAACTGCATAGCGAGACCCTGTCTCAAAAAGACAATCAATCAATCAATAAATGTTAGAAGTTTCTTCTTGTAAGCAAGCCTTTCAGACCTGGTCTTGGCCATCCTGGCTGTCTGACAGGCCCCTGGGGACAGTCCTGGCCTCTGCGTGGTATAAGTACGGAGCAGGCACTTCTCATCCCTGAACATTTTCTTATATCACTGGCCTGTACCTGTTGCAGTGGTGTTTTTATCTGATGGCCAATACAGGACAAAAGAATTACATTTTGTGCCTAACATAAATTTGAATCACTCTCAGGTGGTGCCAGAAGCTACTTAGCTAGTAAAATTAGCCATCTGCCAAATAGCTGCATATCAATTGTAGTATTTATAAATTTGGCAATTCCTTAAGATCTTTTTTTTTTTTTTAATTTTAAAGAGTAAAAGAAGGATAACATAATAATAGGGGGGACTTAGCAAATTACAGACAAAATGGTAGGAAATTATCAATGGTTATTGTTTTACATATTGTTATCTACAAAATAGTTTCTCAGGAAAACAAATAGACAAATAATAGTGAGTTAGAGACAAAAGAGGTAGGAGATTATCAAGAGTGGTTGTACTATACTTTGGTATCTTCAAAGTGGCTTCTAAAGAAAATAAATAGAGCTATACATGAGTGACCTATTGAAAAATCATTAACTATTCTCAATGGTTGTTGTAGGAAACACATAATAAACATACATCCATTTATGAAATAGGATAGGCATATTACAAACTTTACACAGTTATGGATAGATTAGTAGGAAAATATCAATGGCTGCTGTAGTACATGGTGGTATCTTCAAAGTGGTTTCTCAGGACTTAAGATCTCTTTGTCCCTCCAATTTTATTCTGTAGCTAGCACTTCACTAGTCCAACTACCCATCATCAGTGTCACCACCAGTACATTTTGGACGTTGCAATCAAGTCATTTATAGCCAGTTACTCACTCTTCTTCATCCCCTAAAAATCAGATCCCAAATATATGGATCTAAAGTTTGAAAACATCCAAATCTCTTAAGCAAAAGTATAGTGCTGTGCGACTCATGTAGCATGTGGACCAGGGGGAAAAGATACATTAATGTGACAGCAGAGACAGTCAAAACCACGTTTCCACCTCAGTTTCAACTGTAGTCCATGCTCCTGACTAGTCACTGCCACTAACGATCACGGACGACACTTTTTCCTTCTCGTCAACCAGCCCATTCATTTGGATACCGAGAATAGAACTCAGGACCTTGTGCTTGCCAGACAGGTGTTTGTGCCACTGAGCTATATCCCCAGCTGACCAGCCCATTCTTAACAAAGTGTTACCTAGGAAAATCCAGTCTGGTTTAGGTTCAGAGGTTTGAGGAGGGGTCTAGAAACCATTTCTCTAATTTATTTTTACTCTGATCCTGAGTCCACATCAATCTAATCCATCATGGGTTGAAGCAAGTATTCTATCCCCAAATTACCTTGACAACTTAACAAATTATCCCCAAATTTTCTTGACAACTTTATGCATTCTTGACAGACAGAATGGCACGATAAGAAGTAGACTATCTGACTTGGAATTCCAGATCTCCTCGCTTTAGTGATATAACTTGTGTGCTTCAGTTGAATAGAGAATGCTCATACTAAACTCAAAGGATTGCTGGGTGGTTTAAATGAATAAATACTTTAAACAGTTTTAATGATTGTATTCTTAAATATTTTAAGATTTTGTTCTTTAAATACAAAACATTATATTCAATTCCTAATGTGATTCAGGTCAATATATTTCCAAAAATGATTTGGTGCTTGGCTTGAGCTCCACCTGGTGGTTCTAAGGTAATTCTCTGCATAACATTAGTCAAGTAAAAAGATCACAAATTTCAAAAAGATAAGCTATTTGTATAAAAGATTAAAGGACTGTGCTGTACTTTTCAATTTATTAATCTTGAAGAAGAAAGTGGAAAGGTTATCACATCCCTGAACTAGGCTTGGAATGCCAGTCTAAGTCTTCTGCCAAAATCCGAGAGGGGACAAATCCTGATGCCACTGCAGCTGACGAACTCAGCGCCCTAGACCTAGTCTGAATACAACGAAAAGCAATTTCTGTTCAGTAGCCACTGTTCAAAAGACCCTGACACTCAAGAACATGATTCCCAAGAACGTTTAGGGGTAGTGATTTGTCAACTTTTAAATTAAATCCAAATTTCATGATTAGACCAAATTCGGTGGACGTCCTAACATCACAGAGGGGCCTTGAGGAGAGCACGAAGCTTTTTCCACTGGAGCCGAGTTAACCGGCCACACAAAATGTGAGTGAGTACCTGGCAGCATCTCTCACTTCAATTAAAAAAAAACCCAGTTAGAAAACACCGGCCAACAATGCCAAAATTTAAACGAGTGTCAAGTGTGTAACATCATTAATGTAGACGGTTCCTGCGATGAAATAAGGTAATGTTAGTGTTGTCAGCGGCTTAGATGGTAACATTTTATTTCACGAATAAACATTTACGTACCTGCATTTTCCTCACAAAAGCTACTGTTACAACTATACTAAGACAGACCACAAACGACATCTTTCAAATCACATCTTGTCTTTGGAAGGGCGGGGAATCAACTTCAGGGCCTCGTGCATGCCAGGCAAGACCCTGCAGCTGAGCGACATCCCTAAATTTTTCTTAGCTTTTTTTCAGAAAATGTAGTAAAATTATTCACTAACTTTTCAATACGCTATTGAGTACACTGAGGAAAACTTTTATGCTAAAATTATTTCAAGACTTTATCGGCAGTAAATTTTATAGACTGCAGTCTCCTACAGGATTTGCTTTATCTTGATTATCTGTATCGTGCCCGAGTCTAGCAGTGTTTGTGTGGTAGTTTGTAACCTCATGGCCAAGGGACTCTCTTCTAATTCATTTCACCTGTGCTTGGTTTTCCTGTCCAGTTGATATCCTGTTCTGAGCAGATACACAGCTCTCAGCTCCATAAGGCTGGATACTTTGTTTTGACCCATCTCTCTCACGCTAGAGAAAATTCCTGGCACCTGGTAGATATTTAATAAATATATTTCAGCAAATTTCGCACTTCACAGAGAATGCTGAATTTAGATAGCATAATTACACTTAAATGAATGAAACTAACAAAGCACAAGACAGATTTAACTATGACCACAGTGGTTACAGAAGTTGTTTTGTTTTTGGTGTTTGGACGGCGTCACTTTGTAGTACAAGCTGGCCTCAAGCTCAGTGACCCTCCTGCCTCAGCAGGGATTACGAGCATGTGCCACCACGCTCAGCCACAGAGGTGTCTTAGTACTCACCTTTAATCTGTTCCAGGAGACAACTAGTACCGAAAACAAGTATCAAAGTATTTTAGCTGGGAAGAATATGGAGTCAGAAAGTCTTCAACATCAACATTTGTAATTTGTGTGTTGAACACTGGAGCAAAATTTTCCTATCAAAATGTGTCCCAATACCAACAATCTTCAAAGCAGCTGAGCACCAAGGTAGGACTGTAATTTCACTGTAGTAACAGCATTCCCAATAGCATAGTATTTCTCAGAAAACTAGTATTAGAGAGTCAAAGCAGAGTCTCTTTAGTGCTAGATCGCTTCATAAAACTCTATTTCTATTAAGCTGACACTTCCTGTCCATCTTTGAAAATAGAGCATTTCCCACAAAAACGTTTTAAAAACCATCACCTGAAGAAACAGATTCTGAGGAAGTCTCTGGGAAATGCTGCATATTATTTTAGGCTACACAATGTTAAAACTAAAGAATATTAGTTTCCAAGAAAAAGATATTCTAATTTCCTAAAAAAAAAAAAAAAAAAAAACAACAACAACACTGTTTGGTATGTTAGCATTCTACCCGAATTTTAACTGGGAAGTCTGGTGTTCTCTAGTACTAGAAAAAATTCAAGAATATATACATATAAAAGATCAAACTTTACAATCTACACACAAAATATCTTTTATTTTGATTTATACAAAATCAAAACTCTGAACAAGTACTGCTTATGAGATCTACTGTTGCATTTTTAAATGATGGGACTATATAACAGCCTTTAAAAAATGAGTTCACTTGAATTTTTGTCAGTACAACATTACGTTAGTGACTGTAATTACCAAGTTGTATGAAAAGTTACAACCACGTTAATGCTTCACAGGATTTGATGTCTGATATAAGACCTGAATATTGATCAACTTCAAACTAAAGTATCAATACAGCTTTTATCCAATGAAAATACTTTATTCAAATACTTTACTCAAATATTCAAATACTTTATTCTTTTCCCAAAACAAACCAATTATTCTGAGTTTGAAGCGAAGAAAAAAGGCCAAGTTAAAATATGAACAGAAACAGCTTTCATTCAGGGGGAGCTGAAATCAGTAGATACTTTCTGATCAAGCATCTGTCCCACACGGCAAGTTAGGGTCAGGGTCTACCAGGCCAAACCCTTTGCTGCCTTCGCTGCTTTTGCTTTGCTTTTCCCTTTTCTTCTCTCTCGCTTCGCCTTCAACCTTTTTCTCTGCCTCTGGTTCATCCATACCGGGTACTGGCCATTCTGATCTAGAAGAGTCTTTTTGCTTCTCTTTATTTCGGTCTCCATTTTCATGTCATCTAAATTAAAAAAACAAAACAGGAAAGACTACTTAACATTCATGTTTGAAAAACCAATCCTGTGAAGGCCCTTGAGTACATCAAGAACTGTCGGTACGGTAGTTTAAAACTACAAAGATAAAAACCCTGGTCTGTGGAATGGTCTTTGTCACTACAAACTTCTTATGGCAAACTCAATGCAATAGACGATGCTATCTTGTTTTCCTACAACCGTGAAAGATCTAGAAAAAAGTTTGTGCAGTAACTAAGGACACCGTCTGTTGACTCAGGGAGAAATTTAATGAAGAATGTTGTCCAACTGTCCTTTGCAATAACAGTTAAACAGGAAACATTTAGGACACAGTATGGCTTAGTTAACGCATCAGTGGGTAACATATGGCTCTGAACACATGACTTATAAGGGCATCTCTCATGCTGATTCCTGGAGAGAAATCAGATAGCGGAGGCAACGAGAGATACACTCATGCTTTGCATGGGCAGGACTCAGAAGTGAATAAACTAATTAGAAATGACTATTTCTTATGAACTTGAACTAAATTTTTAAAACTGTATTTTTATTCTTTCTGTAGTGGTTCTTGAACCCAAAGCCTTATACATTCTAAGCAAGCATTCTACCACTGAGCTATACCCTCAGTCCTTTTAATTATTTTGAGAAAGGATCTTGCTAAGCTCTCAAACTGGCCCTGAACTTGTGATCCTGCCGTCGCAAGCCTTGAGTAGCTAGGATTATAGGCATGTGCCGTCATGCCTGGCTTAATTGGAATTACATTCTAATGGACTCAGAATGAATTCCAAGTGAACTGGGTGGCATGGTCAGCAGCAAGGGTGTGATGAGAGATGAGCAGACAACAGAAGAAAGAGCCTGACACCCGCCGAGGCTGCCGTACACATACCTAGACAACACCTACTGACCTAGTCCTACTGACAGGGAATTTGGCGGAAAGGCCTGTGCAACCGTGCTGTGCCATACCTATGACCAACCTCATCTACTGGGAAGGGACATGCCCAGAAGAACCTTCCCTGGGACCTAACCATGACATATAAGATCTCCTCCTACCTTTTCCACCTGACCTAAACAGTGTGTAACAGCCACTTAGTTACAAATTGTTGAGTAATTTACAAACTGTTGATTATTTTAGGCGTTCTAGTTACTGGGGATATCATGGTCCATAAAAGCTCCTTGCCCTCGTGGAATTTATAACATTCCGTCAAGGGAAGAATAACAAAGGAAAAAGAAAACTTCAGTGTATGCTAAGTGGTTTTTAGAGATGTACTGGAACCAGAGCGGACTTCAGTAAGACGCGCTGGCTCTGAAAGCACAGGGAAATAAAATGAGGTTTTAAGCATGCAAGTGATGTAAGTGGATTTATATTCTAAAAGATCACACTGACCAAATGCAGAAGATAAAGCAGAAGACAGAAGCAAAACGGTTATTCTCAATGGCCTATGTAAGAACAGATAGTCATCTGGGTTGCGGTAAAAGGAGGAAAGCAGAAGAAAAATGGAGATTGCTCCTATAAGCTTAGGAGAGTAAGATTTGCTCATAGAGAACATATGGAAGATAAAGCAAAGAGGGAACAAGGATGACTACAGGTTTATGGCTTAAGAAGTTCGTCAGGAAGCTCCAAGAGTAGAAACAAGGTGAAACATGAACCTGTGGGCAGAATAAGGAACCATGCTGAAAACAGACAAATGGGACCTTCAGCCTCATCCTCACTTAGCTCTTGAAATACACCAAGGATGAGGGTATCCAGATATTCCCCAGGCAAGAGATGAGAGAACTCCTCTCTGAGGATAATGAAAAAAGAAGAGACAGATCCTAATATAGGCAATCTGCCAACGAAACATCGTAAGAGAACATTCTATAGGTGCCCCTGTTGATATAACCTCCCACCCCCTCCCCATACACACATCCTCACCTCCTCTGGCTTCCCATCATTTTGGTGCTTCAAGTAATATAAATAATGATTACTGATCACTAGACATCTGAGAAAAACCTCTATTATGAAAAATAGAGACAAAAATAAGGAATGAGGCTGGCCGCAGTGCTGCACACCTGTAATCCCAATACTCGGAAGACTTGACACAGGAGTTCAAAGCTAGCCTAGGCTACATAACGAGTTAAACTTAAGCCTCGACCAGAGACAAAGAACAAACAAATGAAAGACACGGAAGGGCAAGAACAAAGGGAGAAAAATCCAGGACAAAAAACTGACACTGCAGAAAGTAGATAAAGGTTTCAAAAACAAACTGCAAGGATGGGGATGTGGCTCAGTGGTAGAGTTCTTACTTGCATGCACAAGGCTCTGGGTTTGATTCCCAGCACCACAAAGAAAAAAATATGTAAGTAATAACCTCAGGTCAGAGAAGATATGTAACCATTAAGGACAGGAGGTTATAAAAAAAAGAAACGATAAAAGGGAGAAAAAACTTTTGGAAGTAAAATAGTAAAAATAAGTAACACAAAACTTAGTGAAGTTGAGAAAATCAAGAGTATAACAAAAAGAAAAAAAAGGGAGAAAAAAAGAAAATCAGAGAATCAATCCAAGAGACCCAGGGATGCATGAGCATATGGCGTCCAGAATTTACAAGGAATGCCTACAACCAAACAAAAGAGAGACAACCTAATTTTAAAATCAGCCAAAGGACTTGAATAGATTTTTCTCTGAAGAAAATAAAGCCAGTAAGTACATGAAAAAATCTTCAACATCACTACGTTGTAGGGACAATGCAAATCAGTCACAAGACACTCCTTTATACCGAGGAGAACGGCTATAATAAAAATAGCATGGAAAATAAGCATTAGTAAGGGTGTGAAGAAACCAGAATCCTACACTGCTAGAAGAAATGTAAAATGGTGTAGCTGATGGCGAAAATGGTAAACAAAGAATTAGCATATGACCCATCTACTCCATTTATTACTATATGCTCAGAAGAACTGAGAACAGGTATTCAAGCAAAAACTTGTACAAAAATGTTCACAGCAGCACGGTTCACAATTCCGAAGTTGCTCCCAAATGCCTATAAATTAATGAATGGATAAATAAAATGTGATACATATAATGGCCTATTTTCAACCTTTAAAAGGAGGTACTGATAAACACTACAATGTGGGTAAACTTCCAAAACATTATGCTAAGTAAAAAAAGTGAGGCACAAAAGGCTGCATATTACAGTATAAGATTAATTTAAGACCCGTGCAAAATAAACAAACCCAAGAGACAAAAAGGACATTAGCAACTGGCAGAGAGTAGGGGCTGGAGGAAGATGGAGGCTGTTTAGTAGGCAGGGTTTCCGTTCAGGGTGAAGAAAATGTTTTGGAACTAGAGGTGATGGCTGTGTAACACGGTGAACATGCTAAATGGCACTGAATGGTACACAATACTTTTATATGAATTTGCCTCAACAACAATAAAAAATACAGTGAATGGGCAGGGGTGTCATGGATGTGAAGAAAGGAGGACACAAAGCAAAAGCAAGTGTTTCAAAAGTTTCAAGGACTAAAATAAAGCAGACTGAGAGCAACATGAATTCAACGAAGAAATTTTTCTTTCTTTTTCTGACATGGGACATCTCAGAAGACACACTGCTGAGAATGACCCACCACAAGAAACTGATAAAGACACGTGTAATTACAGCCCTTGAGAATGCAAGAGAAGACTCAACATAGGTGGAGAAACAGGCCTCTGAGAGACTAATAAAAGAGGGAAAACAGACCACACACTCAAATTCTGATAAAGAGCAGTCATGGAAAGATGACACTATGTGTATTGATTTTGCCTCTAATTTTTAAAGGAACCAAATTTAAGAGATGTTTTTGTAATTTTTAGTGGAATGAGATGAGAGATGGAATAGAAAAATTCTAAAAGAGTCATTTTGAAAAATGGAAAAGCAAACTTCTAGAACTGGAAGGTCAAAGAATACTGTTCTCTTCTTTGACCATGTAACACCAAATAAATGTACATCTATTTTAAGACCCTGAGTGTTGTGAACCCTTAATTTAGCTTCCTGCCAAACTGACACATTAGGATGTGAAAACTAGGAAGACTTTTCCTCTGCTGAAACCAGCACAGTATACTGCCTCCAAATGAGGAGTATGACTAAGATACAAAGTCCTTAGAGTCTGACAAAATCAAATACGATGGAACTGAGATTTTCAGGGTGATAAGTGCACAGGACTTACAGAATGGAAACTAGACCTTGCAAAGAATAAAATCACCTCTATCTGCCTAGACTGAATTGTGTACCCTTCTAATCAGGGCATGTTTAGGTTTGTCTATTCCTGATACTCAGGCTATCATGAAGACCCTTCTGAATAATCCAATACGTTCCTAGTCAAATGAACTGGACTTTAAATAGTTTAGTACAGACTCTCTTGTAGCACTATGTGCCTTCAAGGAATAAATAAATGCACACTGTTGGTGTGTAGAGGAGAAGATGTGGAGATGGATCGAGGACAATCAAAAAAGGAAAAGAAATCACAACATTGATAAAATTGCATTTTTTTAAATGAAGCACGTAAAATTACCTTTTTCATCAGGATTCACCACATACTCCATTTTCTCCCGGCACTGTTTGGGCACCACAACAGTTGCAATCTCTTCAACATCTTTCATTAGAACATCACAGTCTACTTTGAGAATACTTTTAAGTCTGTTGAGCTCCTTTGGGGCATTCTTTTTTCTCTTTTCAGCACGCATTTTTCTTTTCCACTTACTCCGTAAACTTTTAGCCATGTTTTACCTGGCAGTTAACAAAAACACATACCCAAAAGTAAATTATTTATTATAATAAAAGGCAAATCCTTGGAAATCATGCCTTTACAATACAGGAATACATAGAGGGTGAACTCTTCACTGTGTTCAAGATTTAGGGTGAGTTAATGCGCCACTCATGTGAGATCAACGCGGCACGTGTGGCCATTAAATAACAAGAACGCCAAATTAAACTCCCCTGGGCAATGACAAACGACACTGCACCAATTCTGAAAGCTACTCAGTTTACTTATAAGGTCCTGAAATATCATTTCCCTCAGAATGCAAGGACTGTCATCACCTCATATTTATGTAAAAGTTTACAATTTACAAAATAATTTTTACAAAATCATTTACTGCGCTGTTCCTCATTATTCACCCACTCAAGCCAAGCCAGCTACCTTAAATGTATCTACTTCCATTCCTGCCTTCTCTCTACCTCCTAGTCCCAGCCCTGAATCCTTCACGAAGTGGTTAGTGTGAACAGTGCCGTTCTTAAAAAATTTTAATGCCTTCTCCTCTAATATATTCCGACTTACAAGGCTGAGATCTGTCCTCTGCCTCCTTCGACTCTGTCTCACACTCTACCCGCCTCATTCCCCCCGCATTACATCTGTCAGAAGTCCAACTATGTTTACTTCCGCGTCGCGGCATTTGCTGTTCCTGTGCCTGGAAACTGCTCTTCCCAAGGACTGCCGCCTCTTGCAGCACCTCAGAAAGTACACTGCTGACCCCTGCAAGCTACCCGCCGCTTACTATGTGTTACAACCTGGCGCCACGGCGTCACCCTCGATGGACTGTGCACTGCACGAAGGCAGAGATTAAAGAGCTCTTGCTCCCTGTTGGATCCCTTGGTGCACAGCGCTTTGCATAAGGAATAAACATCCGTTGCCTGGGTGACCATAGTTTGAACCCGCTCAATCACAAAACTCCGTGTCCCTGTCTAAAAAGACCCAAACCCTGCGCGAAGTGCTGCAGTAAACAAGTCTGAGGAGCGAAGTTAATCTTAGCGGGGCTGAGTGACAAGGGCCGGCTCCACTCTACACCTCCCAAGCGTAAGCCACAGGGAACCATCAAACCATCAGAGTCCCGCATCTTCAAACCCGAGGTCAAACTTGCCCGAAGGGGAATCAGGGCTGGAGAGGAACTTCTCCATGAGTGGCAGGGGCGAGCCCCAAATCCCAAGTCCCAGTGAAACTCACCCGAGAAACGCTACAGCACGCTCACCGCAAAGACCCCACGCCGACCGGAAGTTCCCACACTTCCGCTTTCCGGCCCTGCCGGGCGCAAGGCATGCCGGAAGCCAGTGCGTCAGAGACGCCTTGAGAGGCGGGGTCTCTGGGAGTCGGTTGCCTGGGCGCCTTTCGCCGTGTGGTGCCAGGGATAGAGCTAAGGGCATCACGTGTGCTAGGAAAGTAGTGTACCATGAGCCACACTCCTAGGCTTCAGACCACGCAATTCTGTGTTGTATTCTTGGTTCCAACACTTGTGAATGAGACAGATGAATACTGAATGTCTTAGATCTTGGGTTTCATTGATCCTTTATAGGTGATGAGAGCTGTAGAAATGGTAGCCCTTTTTCCATACTGTAGTTTTAAAAATATAGATAGCCGGGGCTATTTGCAAACAGGGTCTTCTAGAGATTTAAATATACACTAAAAAACAAGAAAAGAATTGTCTTTAGTGATGGCGTAGTAAATTTCTTTCTGGCTGATGGTAAAGAGATTTCTTTGTGACACAACTTGTGATTACTTTTTCTTCTTTAAATGCGTGTCCTTTAAGAAACCATAATATAAAAATCACTGAATTCAGAATATTGCACTTTTAAAAAACAGGCTGAGAAATTCATAACATGAGCTATTTTTTTTAAAGGAAGAACATTTGGGAAGCCTCAGCTCTTCGAATGGCAGCTTACGTCCTTATAGAGCAAGTGAATTTCTATTTTATAAGTTACCCTTGTACCTAGACTTTCAAATTAGAATGCAGCCACTTATCCCCAAACAGTGTATATATACATATATATTGCATTTTAAATTAGAAAACGTTCTTTCAGATACTCCAAATTGACTACATCAAGCTTAATATACTAGGCCAAAACTTTCCACCAGAAAACTTGGCACCAACTAAAAAAACCACTTAACTATTATGAAAACGTCACAGTATTAAAATAAATGCCACAAACTCAACATTACAAATACCTTTAAAAGCTGAAACATGAGCCAATTATTGAAAAAAAAATTTTCCCTTTGTCCCTCACCAGTTTGTATGAAAGTACTGTAGTTCTAACACAATTAGCTAAATGATCTTGGTATACTTCTTTTGAATTTTTCTTTTGGCCTTAATATATGTAAAATCCTTAGTCTACTCATTCATACCTTCCAGAATATACTCTGTAGCAGGCACCTTGCTGAATATACAAAGGTCATGGAAACCAAATGACTGTATTTGGAAAACTTTAACCCTGGTTTAAAGGTCCCTTCTTCACAGAGCTGGAAGTAACTGATGAAACTAGAGGTACACTTAAAAAAAAAACTGATCACCTATCTAAAAGCCCTTCAAGCCTACTAGCACCAGCCAGTGGGTGAGGCCCCTGGGGCCAGTCCTCTCCATGGAATCTGTGATGTGCACAAGTGACTTAATAAGGAACAGGAAGATTTCTGGAATTCAGGTGGTGACCCTGTATTACGAATTCCCTAGATGGAGACTTCAGAGCTCAAGTCTCTCAAAGCTGTACAAAAGACAAAAGTAGTACTTGCTCCAAAAAGCCTGTGACTAGCTGTTGACATCACTAATCCTCAGAACTACATTTAAGTGGATACAAGCCAGGCCTGAGGCCTGCAAAGAAAAAGGTGGGTACACGACTCACTGCACCGCTTTTCCCAAATGATAGAAGTTTTCAGATTCTTATTTTCTCTCCTTTTCCTTCTAGCCTTCATTTTGTTCTGTGCACACAGAGCTGCCTGTTGCCCAAGTCCTGCTAATTCCACTTTTCAAAATACTTCCCAGATCTTTAATAGTTACACCTTTACTTCATATATAAAAAAAAAATTGAAGTTATAATGCCCTATGTCCTGTAATTCTCTTCTCAGGATACTTTCTCCCTACTTATGTACACTCTCATGCCTACACACAGCAGGACACATACAAAGATGTACAAAGCAGCACTGATTAAAAGAGTAGCCATCCAAAATTCACTGGCTGAAAAATGTACATAATTGTGGTTCATTTATAAAGTGCAGTATTTATACCAGTACTTTTCAAACATTTTGATCCTGGGTCCCTTTACAGCTAACAGTTATAATACATATCAAAAAGTAAAACATAATTTTTTGGAGATTTAAGTAATCAAAAAGGATAAACATGTTAGATAGCATTATGAAAAATGTATTTCTTAAAATAATGAAAATATTATTCTTACATTTTTAAAATGTCATGTTTTTGCTTACTTTTATTCAACTTACTCGGATTGAAAATGACATTAACTGCATACTTACTTTATATATCTATCTCATTTCATCCTTTTAACAACTCAATGAGGTATTACTATTCCCATTATAAAAATTAGGAAACAGACCTAAATAAGGCAGGCTGAATAACTTGCCAAGCAAGCAGTTGGTTGTATATTAAAAATTATAATCTAAAAAAAATCACTATACTATGTAACGTTTGATTGTATTGTTTCCTGCAACTGAGGGATTACTGCACAAATAACTGATAACCTGAAAGTCACTAGAGACTAACTCTATATTATTAATAGCTAGGAAATGATGCTTAGTGAAGTCTGACAGCTGACTTGTATCCCTGTGATGAAGTCCTAACCTCTGGAACCTCAGAATATGAATGTGTTTGGGGATGAGTCTTGAAAGAGATAATTAAGGAAAATGACGGTGCATGCCTGTAATTCCAGCACTGGGGATGAGGCAGGACTGCTGTGAGTTCGAGACCAGCCCTGGCTGCACAGTGAGGTCAAGGCCAGCCTGAATGAAGTCTGAACTGCATAGCATGATCTTATCTCAAAAAGAAAAAAACGGAAAAATGAGGTCGTTACGGTTAGCCCTCATCCAATGACTGATTTCCTTGTTAGAAAAAAATTTGGACACAAAGGGGAAGACCAGGTAAAGACAGCAAGAAGACATCCTACATATACAAGCCGAGGAGAGAGGCTTCAGGAAAAAACACAACTCTTGGACTCCCAGCCTTTAGAACTGCAAGAAAATAAATTCCTGTTTAAGCCATTTGGTCTGTGGTACTTTGTTATGTCAGCCCTGGCACACTAATACAGTGGTCCCCTCTTACCTGTGAGAGATACATTCCAGCGCCCCCGTGGATGCCTGAAACCACAGAAGTACCAAACCCCATCTATGCTGCTTTTTCCTGTACATGTGTACTTCTTATAAAGCTTAACATAAACTAAGCACAGTAAGAGTAACACTAATAAAATAGAACAATTGTGACTATGGATGTGGTATCTCAAAACACTGTACTGCATTCACTCTTATGATATGACGCTTATATGATCAGATGAAGTCAGGTGAATGACAGGGTACTGTGGTATAGAGGTAGACTACTGCCCATGAGGAGGTAGTAGGTACAGGGTAGATACACTGGACAAGAGGATCATGACTCAGGGAGGACAGAGCAGAACAGCATAATGTTGTATCGTGCTACACAGAACCTATACAATTTAAAACTTTGTAAATTATTTTTGGAATTTTCCGCTTATTTTCCACAATGGCCTTTAGGAAATGGAAACCACAAACCATGCAACTGTGGATAAGGGAGGAATCCTGACAGTGAAGAAATTTGCCGAAATGGGTCACTGGTATACTTACCTATATGCTGTACGGACAAACACAAATGGAACTACAAGGCATTTTTCCAAATATTTTTATTTTCAGTATATATACTTCAGGTCAGATGGCCCAGTCTCTCTGGGGTTCTTTAACAATATGACCATCATTTTAAAATGAACCCTGTACTTAAAAAAAAAAGTACTGTCAAATTTTATCTGACTTTCAAGAAGACCTTTAAATTTTAATACTAATCTTATAGTTTTATAAGATGTCATTAACAGAATATAGTTTTAATCAGTACCGAATAATTCTCTGGAGTTTATCTTTTATAATTTTAACTCTATGAGATTAAAATCTAGTGAAAGATTTACACTTTATAATGGTACACTCTAGTACTTCAGAATCAAAATCAAATCTGTTACATAAGGGAAATTTACATTAAATCACCAAAGACACATTGATGTTGTAATATAAAATTATTCTGAATTGCAAATGAACACTTGGGTACAGCCAATTTATGATTGAAAAATAAAAAAGACAGAATTTTTATATCTCTTACTTGATTTTTAAGGATTTAGAAATGAGATATACCATAAAGAAGAGTGAGATCTTCAAGCTCAGAAGTACACAGAATACTAATAAAGATCATAAAAGTATTTAACACTTAATTAAATATCAAACTTTATTACTTAATGAAATAGTCTTAAATACTGCTTTCAATTACTTTTTTATTACTGCTTCCAAAAACCGTAACACGTGTAGGAACAGATTGATAATATCCAAGTAGAGGCTGATCGCAGCGAGGACATACTCTTCAGGAGACAATTTATGCATCAGTGAATGAGTGTCATAAATGATAAATCCGCAGAAAAGAAGGGCTCCTCCAGCAGCCAAGACCAACTCCATTGTGTCACTATGAAAAAATATCTACAGGCAAGAGATTAGAGAATACGATTATATTTGGAACCATATTAGCAGTACTTACTTCCACTAATAACCTATTGCTATGTACATGTTTATTAACGACGTACAATTTTGAATACCTATGTTAAAAACAAAGAGGCAAGGCAGATCCGAGCTTGCTTCTGTCTGGTGGAGGGATGAATGAATGGCTGTCTTTTTCTCTATTAATTTACCTGCTCAACTTTGAAAACGAGCATTCCAAATACAAATTATTTTAAGACACATTTCTTCTTTAGAATTCAATGTGCCACTTGGAGGCTGGCCGCCGTTACATGCGTGGGCCTCTTGCTACGTAATTTAACTCATTTGCTCACTCATCTCTCTTGCAGTCAGTAAGAGTGATAAACAGCCTTGACTGTTTCAGAGACTATTCTGTAATCCTTCCATATAAGTTTTCCAGATCAATATAACCAAGTACCTTTTACATCAACATAACCAGACTTACATTTCAAATTAGCCATTCTAAAGCAACTTACCTTCAAGAACCCTGACAGGCATAAAATCCACAGAACAGCAAACAGCCTATAAAAACAAAGTTTTATTAAAGTCGAATATTCTGTCTTACAAAACAAAAACAAAAAAAAACCCTGAGGTAGACCCACTCAATATTTTCTGAAGAAATGAATTCATTCAAATTTTTACCAAAAACCAAAGTGTAAGAATTCATAAATATACAATAAATATTTACAACATCCCTCCCCCCTTTTTAAAACTAAGGTAGTCTGACATAGTTTCATAGATACAGGGAAAAGACATGAGTCTCCTAGGTCTGAGATTAGAAAAGAGAATCAGTACTTTTACAACAGAGAGCTCAGTTCACATAGGGTAAGGCTAAGAGGGCGAGATGGTACCGAACACAGGTACGTTATATGAGAGGAACCTTGAATTCAGGGAACTGAATCTTTTTTTAATGGAGAGTGGCACACTTGCTCTTTGCTTTGCAGGCAGTCGCTGTTAGTGTTCAAGGCTATCACAAAAACCCCAGTCTGAAACAAAGGCCCGCTGGGGACTGGGCTGTGCCAGGGCGAAGCTGTTAAACACAGTGCTCTCCGGATACACTGGGAAGCTCACAGGTTTAAAGACAGGAAAATGCTGCAGCTACGGGCGGCTGGATCTCAAAGGATTCATGGACAATAAACCATCAACCCTACAGATCAAACAGTTCTTCTCTTAATTAGCTAGATTTACTGCCTTTGCTTTAACTTAAAGCCCCACTCATTTTGGGGGGCCTTTTGCCTCAGATGTGCCCTCCACTTCTTGCACTCCCGCTGAATTGTGAAAGAGCCAATAAATACTGGTGATCCAGAAAAATCCTTGTTCTAGATCCAAGAGCGTTTGATCTTCCTGGACTCCCAGTAACATGCTGTCTCTTTTATTTAAGCCTGCGCTGTAGCTTGTTTTAGGAGATGGGGCGCTCCGGCCAAGTCCCTGATAACAGACAGTGTGTCATTCACGAGACATCCGGGAACATGAGACCCATAAGAAACAGAGTGTCTCCCAAAAGATGTTCAGGCAGTTCCTCGAGAGATCTGAGAGGAGATTAGGATAGGGCTGGTAGAGAACTTTGGCCATTAATTTAACCCTACTATTTACTACAGCTGGACACATAAAGTTGCTATATTTGTGCATTAAAAGATACTATGGATAATAAATATTAGAACATACATTTTTTTTCTCCACCTCCAAAAGAAGTCTGACACGCTTGAACTCCCTGGTTAAGCATCCACTCTCCCAGAAATTTAAGTACATAGTACATGGTAAAAGGGTTGTTTACATTCACAGATGCTATTCAGTAAATCTCTGAGAAGAACTGGAACCTACGTGTTTTCAGTTTACGACAGTATTCTCTGTAAATACAGCAACCGTCAAGTGAAGAGTTAAAGACCATTATCGGCCTTCCTAAGTTGCTACTTTGCTAGTACTTGACTTGTACCTCACTGAACACCAATGAGAGCAAGCTCTGACAGTGAGAAGCGCCACAGGTTTTGCTCACTTCCATCTACAGGACTGGCAAAAACAATTTATATCTTTTCCTTCCTCAGTAAGAAGCACAGATTAAAAATTATCACACAGTGATGTGCCGGTAGACTGCTCTTCAGGAGGAGCAAAAATAAGCCCTAACGAGTAGCACTTTCTGGCTTCTGCAGTGTAAATAAACACATCATGGATTGTCTTAAGCCTTCAACAATTTAACAGCTTACTTTCAAGTTTTTTCATGTAAAACTGGTACACACTGGCTCTAGCATTTCAATGCAAGTTGCCATAGTTACCATACATAGTTGTAAGATTCATTCCTTTTGTGACAAAACTGCTACAGGACAATGAATGATAATAAATAACAACGTGGTTGAAAAAACCATTACAGCTATGAGTCAATACATGGAACACTGCCACCGCTGCCTGCTGCTACCATACATTTAACATGTATTTCTTGAGTCCCCACTCACTACATCCCATAAACAGGTTTCAATAAACAGCCTATAAACCTTTTTGAAGAAAATCTTTTTGCTCAGTCTTTGCTTTTGGCACACAGGCTACACAACTTTTGACTTTGAGACTTCACAATAATTAGTACCTTTAAGTTTTGTTTAAAAGTCAGTGAAGTGCCCCTCTTGGGAACCTGAACCTGTGGCATACTCACCAAAATACAATCATCACTGAGATTTTTCTAGAGGGTGATTAGATGACAACATCTCATGACTGACGGCAACAAAAGTAATTCAATGGAAAATTGGGCCCTATCCCTAAGCAACAGTGAAGTGCTGAATTTAATTTAAATATGCTGTGATCAAGTTTGTATTTTGTAAGTATCACTCAGTTGCTTGGTGAATAGATTGGAAATTGGGAAGATAAAGAAAAGGTGGTTGTAGTAACACAGGTAAGAGATAATTTTGAAAGTGGTCTGCTTCCAGTATTATAGAAACAAGAGTATTCAGACCAATTCCCACCCTCATTCCTTACCCTCTGTTGTAGTCAGGGTTTGCAAGGAGAACAATAAATACAGGACACATAATTTGCAGGATTATTTTATAATAGTCACCCCAAGAATCAAGTTCAAAAGAGTACAGAAAATCTGTCCACACACTAAAGACCCAAAGAATCCAGCTGAGGGCCTGGATCCCAGGGCAACATCCTGCATGAGTCCAGCTGAAGACCTAGAGCCCATAGCAATGCCTCCTGTGAGTCCAGCTGGAGGCCTAGAGCCCATGACAGTGTCTCATGCGGGCCTATTTCACGGATCTGTGCTGGGAAGGCCCAAAGGTCAGTGGTGGAATCTAGAAAGTCTGTGCCAGCGGGATGAAGGATCTGTGCTAACAGGCTGAGGGATCTGCACTGGACCCAGGAAGCAACGCTCAAAGTGAAGACCAGAGCTCCCCCAAAGTGAACCATAGCCATCCTCATGACAACAAGGTCCCGAACTCCTTCAATGCTGAGAACAGCCATGTTCCTATCAGGAAAGCCCGCATGACAAGCTCCTCCAGGAAAACCAACAGCCCCAAGAGAACCAGCAGCTCCCTAGCAGCTTCTAAACTTCATTCCTCTCCAGCTCTGCCTGTTATGCTTCCAGCAGCAATCCCCAAGTGGGCCTTCCATACCCAGCACCCTGCTGGTTCAGTTCAGTTGGGTGTTACAAGCTGATCACCAGTTATCAATCCACCACATTCCCAAAACAACTAAAATGATGGATTAAAAAGAAAACAGCTGGGCGTGGTGGTGCACGCCTGTAATCCCAGCATTCCGAAGGCTGAGGCAGGAGGATCCTTGCAAGTTCAAGACGGGCCTGGGCTACAAAGTGAGCTCAAGGCCAGCCTGAATTGCATAGCGAGACTCTGTCTCAACAAAAAAAAAAGAAAAAAATAAAACTTTCTTAAAAGCATCACTGACAAGACAGAAATGTCAAGCCAAAATCTAGGTAAAAGTAGAAATCCAAAGTCAACGATGGTACTGCTGCTGGACTTACCCAAAGCATATATAACCTGAGTGTCAGGGACAACCATACATCACCTCCCTAACTCTACTCAGATTCTACAAGAAAAGTTATCATTGCACAAAACAAGGGTAAAGGGAGGAACACCTCTGAGAAAATATGACCAGAATCTAACCCTTTACAGATTTGTAATCTCAATTCACAACCCCTGAAGGAAAACATTGTGAGCTGTAACTTTAGTTTCAAGTGGACCCAATCTAGTACTGACAGGCAGCAGTAAACCCACATAACTATGAAAGAACGGACCTTCAACCTAGGCCTCAGGAAAATACAACAAGTCATTTTTAAGGATAATTACACACTTAAAAAATAAACGTACAAGGAAATAAACTAAAAGAATTATCAGAAGTAGCCAGCTGTACAAAGCCTTCAGAAGTACGTGCTGTCAGAACTATGTATAATTGTAACATCAGTTGTATCAGTAAATGTAATTTACCACGAAGAGGCTGACACACAGGGGAGCTTGTTTACCGGAGGATGAGCGGGATACTGGAATGGACCGGAGAACGGGAGGCAGCTGGAGACTGGGATTGGAAGGGGAAGGAGAGCAGACCTTTTACCATACACACCACACAAATACACACACACACACATGTCCTCAGAGGAGGGAGAAGAAATGTCCCTTCCCAAGCCAAACTCCATTCTAATAAAACTAGTTACGCAGCTTGCATAACTGTATTTTATCTCAGTAGACATTTCTGGTAATTTGAACTACCAGAAAACAAAAGGGAAGGGGGAAGAAAGTGTTGTAAGAGTAGAATTTGTAAACATTTAGTGTTGTAACAGGAAAAAGAACAGAAGTCGGTTGGGTAACTCTCAACAGGAAGCCACTGTGAGCTTAAATTCTGAATTCTTACCAGGTAAGGGCAACACAACCATTACCCCAATATAAAAAGGACCACTAAATATCTTTATTTGTTTGAAAAAGGATACAGGTTATTCTACATAGATCAAAAAGCTCTGAATGTTCATGCAGACATTTCCAACTTCTAGGGCAATTACCCTGCCACTGCCAAAGATATGTATGCTCTTGGCCACGTTTATTCTAAGACAAAGACTGAGATAATCTCAATAAATTCCACAGTGTTGATAAAACATATAAGCCTACCTCCTCTGGAAAACTGCACTTTTTTGGCACTGAGTTTCATTACAGGAGGAAGGAAATGACTCAAAGCTACTTTCCATCTCCTGTTTTTGCTCTGGGAAAGTAGGGCCTGGCCCGCGTACACAGAGATGACCTCTGAATGCCCTCCAGCTTAAGACAGCCAAAGCTAACAGTACAGCTCTTCTCTCAAAACCACCTGAAGTTAAAGACATCTACCTGATATATCCAAGAACAAGTAACTTACCCTGTTCCAAATTTGCTGAAGTCCCTCTTGGATTGCAGAGTATATACAGTCATACCAAGAAACACAGCAGTGGTCAGTATAAAAGCTTGCAGAACAACATATACATCATAGGTGGTAACTGTAAAATTGAAACACTGATTAAAAGTATATATAAACATACTCTACAAAACAGCCTTTAATAGGAATGCAGGAGCTGGAGATACAGCTCAGCAGGACAAGTGCCTGCCTGGCAAGCACAAGGTCCTGAGTTCTATTCCCAGGATAAAAAAAAAAAAAAAAGTATGAATGCATTTAATAGAAATGCTTTATGCTCTCCTGTGCTACTCACCAATAAAAACAATTAAGAAAAGATTCCTCATCCAGCCTTCAACATACTGGTGCAGTAAAATCACAAGCATAAATGCTATAAACAGGCTCCAAAAATTCATTTACACAAAATAAAGGGGTCACATTAAGATGCAGTTAATGAAATGACTATACAGGTATTACACAGTTAACTAGTGAGGAGTTTTAGGGATACGGTCAGAATGAGTCCGGTCATTCTGTCCCCACTGCAGCCCAGCATCACCTTTGATGCCCGCTCACTACGGCTCATCTACCAACAGAATGACCCTGGGTCCTCCAGCTGGTTGGGAACTCCTGGACAGTAGCTGTGTTAGCAGTCATCCGGTGAGCTGTGCCCAGTTTATCAGCCCAACTCAAGGGAAGTGAGCAAGGGGAATACTGGGGCTTTCTGGGGTGGCCTGCCCTCTACCTAGCCTGCAGAGGACACAAAACAATCATTAATTGCGTCACATCTGAATCTGCATTATCTTGGAGTACGTTCTTGTGAGGTTTGCCGAATACGTACCAAATTCTCTTTTCTAACTTCACAATGATCATACAGGTTGGCTATGGCTATTATACTACAACTCCTTAACATTTAAGAAATGCTAAATTGTAACTTCTTTAAAGGAGATTAAGGGCTTTAAACCCAAACCACTTAAGCAACTTTTAAATTTTCAAGAACTAATTATCCACATTATTTCTCCCCTTAAATTAGTCGAATTTCTCTACTTGTGACAGGATTAGGACAGTGAACATAGAAAAGATAAAACTTAACAATCAAATTTGCTTCTTGTTAATAATTTTAGTACTCAATCAAGGGGGAAAAATATTACACTTAGAGAGAAAAATAATGTTCCCAGGTTATCCCACCCCACCCAATTCCAATAAACCTGACCTAAATCTCTCTCCTCTTTCCACATGGTGGACACCAGGGGGAGAGACGACCTTCACAACATTCGCAGTAAGTGCCGGACAGAGACAGCAGCACTAACACGCACAAGCTAATACGTATCAAAGCTTCCTTTCTATACTGAGAGGCTGCAACTCTGTTGTAGTATTTCTTACTATTGATTTATATTCTGATTCTATTAAAAAGTAGTGGCCTGCCAAAAAAACACAGAATCCAGAAAACTTGCACGGAAAGGTTAAGAACAGTAACGACAAAATCGGAAGAAATAAATATATTAACCCTAATTGTTAACAGCTTGCTGTTATCCAGGATAATGGTTACCACTAACCTGTTTGATACCCACTGTAACCACCCTGAGACAATCATAAGTCTTGTTAATTTACTGAGATTTTTTATTTGAGGTATTACAAAGGGTAATTCAAACAGGACAGATATCTGGCCTTCAAACACATATTTAATATGAAAGATAGAAACAGAAATTAATATTGTTTCTGTAGTGTCATTAGTAAAAAACAGAAGATACAACAGTATCTCAGGCAATTCTGAGGGAGCTCATTTCAGGTACATAGCTCAAAACACATGGTCTTAATTCCTCCAAGATCCCTTTAAATCACGGAAATGATTAGCTATGGTTGTCTTATTTTCATAAATAAGTACACAGAAATGAAATATTGTTCTCCATCCATTTACTTTCCTTAAACTTTTCCACTTCCTGTACGCTCAGCTTTACTATGTAAAGTATAAATATTTAACTTTTATTTACATTTTGGGCGATCTCTGACCTATGCCATGCTTTTTAAATATGACATTCTATGAAGTTAAAGTTTGATCTCAAATACCTCTTACCTAAAAGATTTATGCACAATAAAGTTATTGTAACATAGAAGTGGAATCATGGCTTACCTACCACTGCCACAGTCAAAGCTTCCAAAAGTGTCTATAAAAAAGAAATTGAAATTAACTAGTGTATGTAAAACGTACACTGCCTCATGTGCATTTTCTAACTTCTAGTAGTTCAAAGTGATTCCCTATGAATGATTTCATTTTCCCTTCAAAGCGTCCCTGTCAAGTACATAGGACAGCTATTAGGCCCACCGTAATCCGAAATGAGACCTCGATGCACCAAGTGAGTATATTTAAATTCTAATTACATTATTTTACTTGTGGTTCCATCACTCTTTATTTAAATATACTCATTTAATTAGCATTTAAATATGGTTCCATTACTCTTTATGCTCTAATCAGACTTTTCACATCTGTAAGAATTTGAGATTATATAGTAGAAAGGGAGATTATACAGCAGAAATTACATAGAAAATTCCATTTTCTCTGAAAATCATTTAGAAAAACTTCAGTATCTCAAACATTTAGAAGAAAAAATAATTAGGTAGTACTTTGATGTGGAAGTCCTAAAACTGTCAATATCCAGTTTTACTTTCTTCCTTAGTAATAGAATTATTACCTGGATACCTGACTGTTCAGATTAAACATTACATTTTTTATTCTCCCTTGCTGCTAGGTCTGGTTACATGACTATATTCTAGCCAATTTAATGTGAGTAGAGAAGTACACAACTTCTAGATTGTGCTCTAAAAGCATAAAGTTTGCTCTCCCACTTTTCCTATCTTTTTTTTTTTTCTTGCTTGGTAACTAGTACTACATGGACATGGTAGTGAGCTATCTTATATCATGCGACTTTTTGCTTCCGGAAATCCAACTCACAATCTCACACTTGCCAGGCAGGCGCTTGCACCACTGACCCATATCCCCAGCCCCCAAGACCTAGAGATCTCAACTCTCTTGTTTCTTTTTTCTTTCTCTCTTTTTTTTTTTTTTGGTACTGGGAATCAAACTTAGGACCTTGTGCTTACGAAGCAAGGCATTGTGCCACTGAGCTATATCCCCAGCTCTATGCAAAACTTTAGGAATACCTCAACCATAGTGGGGGCCTGGGCCCTTGATAACCTCATTAGTCATTCAGATTCTTATATGAAAGAGAAACTACCTTGTTTAAGCCACTGTTATTTTGTCACTGTTTGACCCATGACACATGTAGTTGAACTCATATTCTATATAAAATATTTGAACTCATGTCCTAAATTAAAAATTGGGGGAATATTAAAGATTGTCTTGTATCCTTGCTTTCCTCCTAATTACATTATTTTACTTTGTCTTATATGCTTATTCTCATTGGATTTTACCAACCATCTGATAGACCATACAACAAAAGCAAAGCCAAAAGTAACAACAGAAGCTGTGCGATACACTTTTGGTAAAAGCTTTCCCTGTACCCCTTCCTACCTGAAATCAACAGAACACTGAACAAAAGCCAAGTGGTTTTAGGAATTACAGATAGATGTGGAGGCAGTAAAGCTGTGGCCATGTTTTAATGTTATGGGAGTATCAGGGAAGGTGCAGCGAAAGATGACAGAAATATTCTTTGGTGAGGAATAGAGTTATACTATACTCTTGACATTCATGATATAATTTTAGAAAAGAAATCCCACCTTCCCCCCATTCAGGTATCTGAGGGAGATATGACAATATAAATGAGAGTAAATATAAGACTAGGTAAACAGAACACTATCCCAAATGAATACCCTCTTTAAAAAGCGCGCGCGCGCGCGCACACACACACACACACACACACACACACACACACACTCCCCTTCTTTTACTTGGGTGCAGAAAGACAAAAAAAATTAGAGGTCACAGACTAATCCAAAAAAAATGTATTTTATGTACTTCCTTACTGTTAAACTATGCTACCTATGGCATGATGAATAGGTTTAGCAATAAACGACCATTTTATCTAAGCATGTGGCTAACGCTTTCCTAGTAAGGCCACGCCTGCTGGGCAGTAACTGTCCCATAAGCTCTTCCCACGCCGAACTCAGTCCTTCTTAAAGGAGGCTCTCTGAAGATTTGAAGACGAAATGGACTTGACCCTCTTTTTACGTCTCAGGAAGCGCCCCTGGCACGCGCTGACTGGTATGCAGCTCGGCGCACATCCCCAGGAGGTGGAAGCCGACCGAAGAACCAGCCATGCATGCGCTGGCTCACGATCCGCAGTGGGAGCTGCACCAGTAGGACGATTTCTCACTCAGGAAAGTAAAGTCAAGAAGATCAAGTGACGGCAGGGGCGCGAGGGCTGAGAGGCGAGCATGAGCGCCAGCAGTCGGTCGCACAGCACTGAAGACAGGAAAAAGGAACACAGCGTGCAAGGACGGCAGGAGGCAGAGGAGAGACACCCTGGAGCAGGAGAGAAGAGACTACAAGCCCCGGCCCCGGACTCCCTGCAACAGCGCCATTTCTAGGCTCTTCCCGCAGTCCCTTGGCTTAAGACCTGGTGGGTCCGGACTGGCAGGTGACTGCGCTCTTACATCTTTGAATAACTCCCTGTTGCTGGAGATGCCTTGGGTTAGGGGTGACAAACCTGCAAACGTATGGGGTTAGGATTTAAGGGAATAGCATCTCCTATAACTGCAATTCCCGAAGTCTTGAGCTTTTCTTTCATCATGTTAACACAAACTCTGTAAGAATTCACAAACTTTCCTATGTCCATCAACAGATGAACGGATAAAGGAAATGTATTTAGACTCAGTGGAGTATTACTGTGCCATAAAGAAGTACAAACTTGAGTCACCTGTAGGAAAATGGCAGCAGCTTGAGACCATAGTGTTACATGAAACCCAAAACATTTAAATAAATTTTAAAAACCAAAATAAAAAATAAATAGGAAGCAGGCACATAGTTCTTTAGCAAAAGGGAAGGTAACCAAGAGACGGAGGGAAGGAGGAGGAGGGGAGAAAAGAGGCACGAAGAAAGAATGCAGGTCTGTTCCATGTACGTGTCGACTCCCCACTCGAGTACAGTCACTATGTACCACAGAAATGGAGTACTGAAGAGCAAAATTAAAAGAAAGAACCCACAAGCTTTCTTTAATTTGAAGCATTTTAATCTCACCAACAGCGTTTGCACTCTTACTTGACTGCAAACATTCTTCTTACTAGTTTGGAATGTTTGGAAGTAAATTTCCACTTTAGAACTCAAAGTCCTATGAGATGATCAAAAATATGGTGAGCCGTACAATCTTACTCAACCAAAGATTTAATTTTTAGAGGTGACAGCTGAAGTCTTAATTTTCATAACTATCTCAACAAATCTAACGTCAAGTTCTCCAAGCTAGGCACCTCGCTGTAAACCCAGGAGGCCGAGGCAGGAGGATCACAAGAGCAAACCCAGCCTGGGAAACTCAGTGACTTAATGAGACCGGTCTCAAAATAAAAAATAAAGGAAGAGCTGTGGGTGTAGCTCAGAGCAAAGGCCTTAGGTTTAATCCCTAGTACCACAAAAATAAAATAATAAAATAAAATAAGAAAAAGAATTTAAGTTCCATGAAATTAAGGCTACAATGTAACGGCCCTCATCACAGACTATTTGAGGTAGAATGTATCACAGGGATTATCTATCTTAATACTTTCATTTGGCATATAAGAAAAGCTAAGTGCTTTGCTAAATAGCACACAACCAGATAGTCATCTGATTCCCATTCAACACTTTTTCCACTAAATCCTAAGACTGAAAGAAACTCTGTTGAAATTAACAAATCTTTAAAAATTCTAAAAGACTACAAATTACAAATAATTTCCTAAAATACTCTAATTTAATAGAAAACTCAATTTTGTTCATCATTCACTTAAATAAGTATTTTGAAAAGTCAGGCTAAATGTTAAAAGAATACACACTGTCGAGGTACTCACAAAGCCAAAGAGCAGGTACAGGTTGAGGGGATGCTTGTGTCTGTACAAAGCCAGCGCAACCATCAAACCCAAAGCTCCAAAGGCAAACACCAAAATTAAGGCAGGACTAAAAGACATGATATCGCAACATTTCAAGTGTTAAAATAGCATGAACAGTGCTATCCAACTTAATAAAATTTATCTACTTTTTACGTTTATAAAAGTATACGAAAAAATCTAAAATGATCCATACCAAACTATCAAGAGGAATATTTTTATACCTGGAAAATCTGCGGGGGGTGAGGTGAAAATCAGTGGGACAAAAAGAAAAAAGCCCACAGTGATAGGGAGAGACATTCCTTTATTACTCCAAGATTTTCTATCCATTTGAGTAATGTTTGTAATTACTGTATAACTAAAAAACAAATAAAAAATAAACAAAATAAACAAAAAATAAATTTTACACATAACCATTTTTTTAGGTATTTACCATATGACTCTACTTTAAATTATTTTACACCAAATAGTGAACTAATGCTTAAGACTCTTCTTTGGTAAGGAAAGGAAAATAGAAATTCTTTACTTCTAAGAAAATACTCTCTATTTTTCCTTTCCTTTAATATAAAGAAATGGTATTTTTAGCCACAGAAATAATTACATTGGAGATAAAATCTCTATTAAGGACCAATCAATAGGGGCCCTTCTGGAAACTTCTCAGTAAAATTATCCTACTCACCAGACAAAACTAAAATAAGCATGCATTTATTAGGTAATCTTTTTTTTTTGAGCACTTTTGTAGGCTTTGGGGTTAGGGTAAGTAGTCTAATACAGTACAAAAAATAATTAAGACAAATTACATGCAGTAAAAATTCTTACTATTCTTTCAGGAGATAAGGGCTTAATGCTAAGAAACTATAAACTAAAAAGAGAACACACCCTGCTGTGGGATATTTTCCTTTACCAAAAACAAAACTAACTTAACTTGTAGAAGTTACATAATGATTTTTTTTACATTTCACCTCAGAAGCCAATAAGAAAATAAAGAACTTTTTAAAAATATATGCCCTTTCAATCATATGCAATATCTGAAAATACTTGAGAATCATCTCATTACCTTACCTTTCAAACACAAATGTTCGTACAGACTCAAAGTATAAGAACACTGCAGAGGTTACTGTAGTTAAGAGAACTTGCAGAGACAGGATACTGTAGACTTTCCTGAGAAAGCCTAAAAGAGAAAAATATTACATATGACTATTTGCTTAGGTATTTATCACAGAACTACATGATCAAATTTCTTCTTAGAAAAATTAAATTACTACATGGATTCTTTCTTAAAACAATCTAAATAATGGAATCTATAACTGAAACTAGGGAGGAAATGCCTCCCAAATAATTAAAAAAATTGTAGGGGATATCTAATCCCCCAAAATTCATTAAGTTTAAAAATTAAGGGCGGGGGGTTTAGCTCAGCAGCACAGCGCCTGCCTGGCAAGCACAAGATCGTGAGTTCGATTCCCCATACCGGGAAAAACAAAACAAAACAAACAAACAAAAAATTAAGTAAATGGGACAGATTGTAAATGTTTTCATCAAAATAAAAAGAAAGTATCAAATGCCTCATACAACTGTGCAAAAGACTAAAAACAGAACATTTTTTATAGAATAGCTCTATCTTGGATCTGAAAAGCAGAAATAGAAAGCATATAGTTAGATATAAATCTTTTAGTCTTAAAATCTATAGCAGTAAAAATGTTTCCCCCAGATGAAACATTCTTAAAAAGCAAATAAGATACAAACTTTATTTACAGTACCTATCCCTCTAGTGTCTCCGCAATAGGAAACTCTTTTATTATCAACACCTATAAAATCAACTCCAAATCCTAACAATTTAAGAATGATTTAAAAATATTTTTAAAGTACTATATCTGAAAAAATCGCCTTAGAAAGGGAAAGGGTTTATCCAGGCCACGGTTTGGAGTTCCCAGCCTCTGGCCAGCTGGGCCCGCTGGCTGGAGCCCGGCGGGGGGCAAGGCGGCACACGGCACGGCGGCGGCAGCTGGTGCAGCAAGGGCCCCACTTCCCGGCCAGGGAGCAAAGGGCCAGGACGGCCGCCGGGTCGCACAGCCCTTCAAGGGGAAGCCCTCTGGACCTAAGGCCCCATTTCGAGAGGCGCCACTACTTCCCAGTAGCGCCACCCTGAGGACAAACCTTTTAACACACGGGCCTTTGCGGAATATTCATCCCCGCCCCGTTTGTAGTGATATCTACATGTATTACTGTCTATTACACATTAGAGGGACTACCGCTAATTAGAAGGGCTATTTCAGGACAGCTAGAAGAGAGGATTTTGAATGTTATCACTACAAAGTGTTGCTGGATATACTAATTACGCTGAATTAATCATTATACAATGTACATACGTACCTAAATATCACACTCTATCCCATATGTACAATTATTATGTGTAAATTAAAAATAAAATTTAAAACACTACAATCCCAGCTACTGGGGAGGCTGAGGCAGGAAAAGCACATTCTTGTTTCACACCTTTAGCTACTAACCAATCATCTTTCAAGGATTGGCCTTTCTTGGTCCTCTAGTGTGAATGAGATGTTTCTCCTTCGTGTTCCCAAGGGATTCTCATGGCTTTGTAACTAATAAGCCTACTTGCCCTTTACCCCCATTGGACTATGAAGCATAAAAACTCCCTAGTAGTAGAGACTAACTCACCCTTTTCCAACCCGGTGTGTAAAACATGAAGATTAGCAAAGAACTAAACATGCGAATTATCCTTAGTGGCACTATGCAGAGAAAACCATGCACACCCGAACGTGCATTATGCGAGTCTTTTAATGTCGGCTACGCAAACATACTCAAATAAACATTAGGCCTTTCGGTACACGCTCTACCAAAGGAAGAGGTGACGGTGTGTGTGACGTCCGGGACTGAGGCACAGAAGGCCCTGCGGCTCCCTCCTCGCCCTCACGGGCGGCTGGCCCGGGCCGGCAGCTCCAGCGCCGAGAGCGAGGCTAGGAGCCGCACGGAGGGTCTGGGCGGGAAGGCACTGCGGCTCCTTCGGCAATCACGAGTTTCCAGGCGCAGGCCCTCGTCCCAGGGGAGTCTAAAGGCCTGCAAGCTGCCCGACACCCAGGCTGAACTCTCACCGAGCTCCCGGGTCAGAACCACCCTGCCAGCCACGCCCCGGCTCCTCCACCCTCACAAACTGGCATGACACATATTTGTAGTCTTAAACCACTACATTTTGGGTGATTGTTACAAAGTATTCGACAGTAGCGCCCTGGCTGGCTCCTTCTCATACCAAGCAGCTGCCACACCCCTGCGGCGTCCTGTGCCTTCAGCAGAAGAGGCGCCAGCTCAACCCCTGCTTCTAGTCACCCCTCAGGCCCTCTCCCCCGACAGCGTCTCAGGGCTGGTAATCCACTCACTGTGCACCTCTTCCGGGTGCGGCTTTCTCACTCCCACCCGAGTGACCACTCTCAAGACCAGGACACTGTCCTTCGCTCTATTTCTAACATCCACTAAGAGCCCAAGTAAGTTCTATGAAGAAAACGCTCACCTTCACTCACACAGCTAAAGAAACACAAACTAAAACAAGGGAATTTTCTTTTAACCCACACAAGATCCAGCAAATGACAGCGCTCTGGCCAAATCCAGCCCACTATGGGCTTTTAAAAATTATTATCATTAAAGTTTATTGGTATTTATAAGTTTTCTTGGGACCTCGTCACACTTACTGGTTATATATCTTCTACAACTTTTGAACAGTTGTAGCAGGGTTGAAGAAAAGGGACAGAGACCACACAGCCCACAAAGCTAAAAAGATTTACCCTGTGGACCTTGTAGAAAATGTGTGCCACTCCTAATCTACGAGAGCGACAGAGATTAAGCAGTGCGATGACAGTGTGGGTGAAGGTACCATCTCCCTGGGGGACACTCGATGACAGCAACCCAGCTTAAGATGCACGTATCTTTTCTTCCTACAGTTATACTTCTAAAAGCGTATCCTGTAACAGTCTTGGATAAATTACAAAGACACGGAAGGATGTTCTCTAAAGCACTACTTGAGGGAATAAGAAGAAACTCACAACTATCACGCGGAGATGGTGAGATTACGGTAACTACACGCTACGGACGACCACAGCTGCTTCAAATACTGCGATGAAGCTCTGTGTACTGGTATTTTTTAATGTGAGATGTAAGTGAAAATACAAAGCTGCAGAGCAATTACATGCACAACATGGTCCTATGGGCTGTAAGTTACAGTCTTGAGTCTATGAAATAATAGAATCTTTGTTTTTAAAACCATACCTATGAGGGAGGGGAGGGGAAAGGAAAGTAACAAGATGTGTTACGGACACGTGCCAACCCCTTAGGATGAGTGTGGTCGTTTTGTAACACGAAGACGTAGAGACAAAAACTTTAAAAATAAATTAAAATCTTAACACAAAAATACACATATACCATACTGTTAAAACAGACAAGAGACTACCATCCATTACAGACTGCAGTAGAAGAGTTAAATTAGTTTAACTAGCACCACAGAAGTGCTTTAGGCAGAGAGTACATTGAGAAATTCATTCCCATATAGTTTTTCTATAGCTTTATATTTGTTTCTCCACCGATGAGCCTTATTACATATCTGTAGCATTTTACAGGTATCTTTTGGAAAATGTACACATCACACACGGCTAGTTTGTATTTAAACAAACAGAGCATTTTTCAGAGACCTTTCCACTTCAAATCTCTATCGCGGTATGGCTCTGCGCCCACACGCCTCCCGGGGCTATGCTCACTCACAAACTTGCACCGCTCTGAGTGTGAGCTAACTCTCCGCTGTCTCACATTTAAAATGCAGAGATGCAAAACAAGCTGGTAACGATGGCTGGACTTAAAGCACGAGACGGGGCAAGTTTCTGCAGGACAAATACCCAGAAGAGGTAGCTCTGCGGCAGCGGCAGCACACTGCCCTCCCGGCATCCCCTGTCACAGGTCCAGACTGCATCCATCAGGCTATGTGCTTAGGAAGCAAAAACTTAAATACAACAATTTATCTGAAAAGGAATCAGAAACAAAGGCCTGGGGTTTAAACCTATTTTGCCACACTTCTACCATCTTTACAAGAGAAATAACAGAGTGCCCAGGAGGTGCAGGAGTGGCCTCTGGCGTGCAATGGCAGTGGTGCACTGTAACTCACCAGTGCAGTGTAAACAAGCTAAAATCACTGAATTACGATCGCTGAATTTCGTTGTGCTTGTTTGCATCACCAGTCTAGCAAAAATTCCAAATAATCTCTCGTTATCAATATCAACAAACTAAAGATGAATTTTAATTTATTAAATTAAAAAGAAATGGAGTATTTTTGGACTAATCTCTTAATTAGTAAAGAACCCATGAAGATGGGATCCCTTACTCAATACAAATGTAGTCAGCTTATTCACCGGTCCAGTTTCCAGGGCTCCTAAATGAAGGGCTCCCAATAACTCCTTGTAGCGAACAAACGCTTATTGAGCATGTATTTGGTACTGCAGCCAGCAGCACTACACTAATGTACAGTGTAAGACTAATTCTTCTTCATTAAAAACAGTCCACACAGCTGGATGTGATGGCTCACCTTTGTAATCCCAGCACTCTTGGAGGCTAAGGCAGGAGGACACCAAGGTTAAACTCAGCCTAAGTAACTGGGAAACTCACTTACTTAGAAACACTACTTCATGACTTTTGAAGGCTCAGGACTGTAATTTATAATCCACAGGACCACATTATGCACATACTTGTTCTTACTTTCAAGACCTTGTCTCAAAATTTAAAAAAAAAGAATTCAAGGGCTGGGAATGTGTTCCCAGGGTTCATCCCCAGTACCACAAACAAAAGAAAACAAAACAGGTCTATATACGCAGGAATGGAAAGAAGGGTTCTTCTACGCATTGGTAAAACTAGTTTTTAGTGCCAGCATTCTTGCAAAGAACTATGCTGTAAAACTAGGTAAGTTTTTTTGAAACTTAGTTTCTTAAAAAAAAAAGTGCATATACTGTATTTTATCTGACGGACTGTAATTCTAGGAAAAGCAACTGTACAATTCTTACAGATTTTTGAAGCATAACACCAAAATGCCAGGAGTAGTACTTCTAGTCTAAGTTAGAGAAGCTTCACTGTAGAAAATAACTGCCTGGCACTTACAACTACTGCTATATCACAGCACCTATAACAAAGAAGGTATGTAAGGGTTAGAACGGCAGAGTGATCTGCCTCTCTATGACTGTCAACAAGGACTATGCTTAATTTTCAGACCTTTAAATTAGGGCTGTTTCTACTACACTGTAATATTCTCCAACAATAATGTCAAAGGCTTTTTTTTTAACACTATGATACGGCATGACACTTCCACCCTTCCATTTCTCATCACAAATTTGCTCTCCTTACCCTCACCCCCGGATTTTCTTCAGTTGGCCAAACCCAGCCCTTCAATAGGATTCCACTCTTGAAGTTTTCCCGGAATACTTCAATTCACACATGCTCACTTCCTTCCACAAACTCCCTCCCCCACCTCAAACTTGGCACTTTAGAATTTAATAAATCTGCCGTCACGGATCAGTATGCCTACTGACCAACTTAACTAATGCCTTAAAAAGAGTGGCTGTGATTTCCAAAAATTATTAATATCACACTGTCTTTACATGGAGAAGGGGTTGCTCAAAAATATTTTATTTATTAAATGCATATTAATGATTCAAATATCTCCTTAATGGAAGTTTCAAGGTCTCTTTAATGAATATCTTCTATTTAAAAACTCAATACCACATCTATAGAAATTTCTGAAAATTCGCAAATCATATATTTGTAAGAGGATAATACCTCGGCTATATAAAAAAAAATGCTACAACTTAATAAAAGCAAAAACTAACCTGATTTTAAAATAGACAAGAGGGTGGCGCACACCTGTAACCCCAGCACTTAGGAAGCTGAGGCAGGAGGATTTCTGTAAGTACCAAGCCAGCCTGGGCTACATACAGAGTTCAAGGCCAGACTAAACTATATAGCAAGACCCTGTCTCAAAATATACAAAAATATTAAAAAGAATGAGAAAAGGAAACCAGGCACAGAGGCACACACCTGTAATTCCAACACTTGGGAGGCTAAGGCAGGAGGATCGCCACAAGTTCAAGACCAGCCTGGACTACATAGTGAGTTTAAGGACAGCTTGAACTATATAACGAGTCCCTGTTTCTAATAACTAAATAACTAAATAAATAAACAAATAAATAAAAGAGAATGAGAAGACCAGCTACAACTGACAGGATATATTTGCAAAAGAATATCAAACAAAGGCTATCGTCCAAATTACATAAACTGTTTTTGAAATTCAAGAATAAGTAAACCATTTTATTAAAATATGGGCATCAGGCTTAAGGAGATAGACAGAGATCTCCCTAAAGAAAATATACAGATGGCAAATAAACATGAAAAAATGGTCAACATCATGAGTCATTAGAAAACTGCAAATTAAAGCAGCCACAAGATAGCATCACACAGCCGTTAAAACGGCCAAACCCACAACACTGACGACAGCAGATCCTGCCAAGGTGAGGAACAAGAGCTTCCACGCGCTGCTGACGCGGCACAAACGCGGAACATACTTTGGGGGTGTCTCGCAAAACTAAGCACACTTTTACCGTAGCAACTGTGCACCTTGGTATTCACCCAAACAAGCAGGAAACTTCTGTCCACACAAAAGCCTGCACATAGCCGCTTACAAAACAGTTTCAGCAATACTGCCAGAACTTAGAGACAGCCAGCGCGTCCTTCAGCAGAGGAATGAATAAACTGCTGTGCGCAGACAATGGAGTGTTTCCTAGTGTTACAAGGGAATGAAAAGATGTAGGGAATCTTAAATACACAGCACAGTACTAAGTGAAAGAATTCAACATGAAAAAGCCATATACTGTATGCTTCCAACTGTACGGCATCCTGGAAAAGAGAAAACTACAGAGACAATGAAAAGGCCAGGGGCTGCCAGTGTTCGGCGATGAGGGAAAGAGTTCTCCGGCGCAGAGTATTTTTAGGACACCGAAACAGTTCTGTGCGATACTGTTAAGGTGGACAGATGTCACGATACCTGTGTCAAAACTCATAAAATATACCACACTGAGAGAGAACCCTACTGCACACTATGGACGTCAGTAACCTGACTACAAAAAAGGTACAAATCCAGTCATATGACAACTCTGTATCTTTTGTTTAGTTTTGCTCTGAACCTAGAATTGCCTTTTAAAAGTCTATTTTTAAAAATTCACTGAGGGACTTGAATAACATTTTTCCAAAGAATACACACAAACGGTGAAAAAGCATATTTTTAAAATTCATGACATCACTAATCATTAGGGGAATGCGAATCAAAACTGAAATGAGACATCACTCCACACTCCCTCAGATGGCTATTTCCACACTGAAAAAGTGTGTATTGGCAAGGGTGTGAACAACCAGAACTGTGCACTGTGGCCAAGAATGTAAAATGGTGCAACAATACAGCAAGTCCTTAAAATATCAAAAATAAAATTACAACACAACCCAGCAATCCCACTTCTGGGTATATACATTATAAAGAAGTAAAGCAGGCTTTGGAAGAGCTATCTGCACATCAGTATTCGTAACAGCGTTATTCACACGCGCCACGAGGGAAAAGCAACACAAATGTCTATCATCGAAAGGATAAACAAAAGTTGGTATTACTCAACCTTAAACAATCCTGACATTCTGCAACATGAAGTCACCTTAAAGACATTCTAATTCAAGTCAGTTAAAAAAGACAAGACAAAGAGTGTATAGTTCACTTACATGATGCCCTCTTTCTTTTTAAGAGACAAGCTCCATAAATCCCACTGGGCTGGGTTGCAACTTGCCTGCCTCAGCTTCCCAGAGTCTTGGGATACAGGCATTTACCTGGTCTGTATGAGGTAGTTAATGCAGTCCACTTCATAAAGAAAAACTAGAACGAAGGGTGCAGAGGCAGGAGGGAGGAGGGAATGGGGAGCGGTTTACTGGGAGCACAGTTTCACTTTTGCAAGAAGAAAAACTTGTGGAGATGGGTGTGGAGCAACAGCGACATATTCAACACTACTAAGTTTAAAAATGGTTAAAATGGTAAATTTCACGTTACGTACTTTCTAAAACCACAATCCAATTGTTTTTAAAAGTCCGCTCACTTGCCAAAACAATTTCAAAACTCCAGTGTAGAGGCATAGATGCCAGGCACCAAGATTCTTAATGCATCAGAACTATCTTCACGCTTCCTTTCTCAGAACCAGTCCCCGCCGCCCGGAGAAAGCCAGAGACCCCGGGCAGCGCCCGCGATCGCACGGCGGGACTAGAGCGGAGGGACGGACTCCACCTCCAGGACCCCGCGCACGGTAGACGCAAGCTGACGCCGGCGCGGGGCGCCGCACGGACACGTTAAACCGAGGCGGCATTCTGCCTGACGCGGGAAGCTTTTATTTCCAACAACTTCCAGAATACTACTCCGACGCAGGTCACGCCGCACGCCCTGCGGAAGACGACGACGGGAGGCCGGTGCGTGCATACTTCCGGCAGGTGCGTGCACACTTCCGGCAGGTGCGTGCATACTTCCGGCAGGTGCGTGCACACTTCCGGCCGGGCGCGCCCGCGGAGAACGCGGCTCACGCAGGTGCGCGCGCAGCCCGACCCGGGGCGGGCGGGGC
>NW_004955458.1:12817533-12834796 GCF_000276665.1 Chinchilla lanigera
CGTCCCCCGCCCCGCAGCTCCGGCCGGGCTCCCGGTCCCCGCGGCCGAGCGGCCGGCCCGCGTACCCATGCGGAGGTGCAGGCTGGCGGAGGCCACGCAGCTGCCATAGTTGAAGTCGTCCTCGATGGAGGAGCGAGGATAGCGGGGGTCAGGATCCGCCATCTCGGCGACAGAGCCCCACCGACCCGGGCCGGGCCTGCCCGACCGCACCGGCCGCAACGGACTCCGGGCCGCTTTCCGCTTCCGGGTGAGGCGCTCCAGACAGCACGAGCCGAGCTCCGGCCGGGAGGCGAGCCCCGAGCTGATCGATGACTCGGCCTCGAGCCGTCCGGCTATACTTGCTTCAAGTACGCCGCGGGACGACGGGAAAACTTTTCTCGGCTTTTCCTCCAGAAGTTTTAAAAGTTCTCTCCCTTGGAGAATTGGCAGAAGTGATAGAAGAGATGAATTTAGCCATTCATTCAACAACCAGAAAAGAGTGATGCACGTAGATTCTCAGGAACGACCTCTGCAAAGACGGGGAGGGCAAAACTCAGTCGGTGAACAGGACAGGTGGCAAAGGATGAGTCTGGAAGATCAGGACCAGATCACGTCTGCGTGCCGCTTGTAGACTGCTTTGAAACGGCTGTGATCAAGGGCACGGAGAGGGGGACAGAGAGGTGTGAAAGTAAAAAGGTGGTGGCAAACACCATAGGTCAGAGTTAATATTTCTGAAATTACAGATGGATAGTGCATCCAAGTGTAAAAAGCAAAACAATAAATTTAAAGAAACTAATGTAAAAGAGTGAATATAGGGCTGGGGATTTAGCTCAGCGGCAAAAGCGCCTGCCTGGCAAGCGCAAGGTCGTGAGTTCGGTTCCCGGTACCGGAGGAAAAAAAAATGAATATAATTAGGAAAAGCCCCCCAAAAATTTAATTAGATTCAAAATACTTAACCTAACATTAGATTCAAAATATTTAACCTGAAAGGAAAAAATTGACAAACTAAGTGATGTTGAAGTCGAGAATTTGTAGTAATGGAAATACATTGTAAAAGAGTAAGAAGTAATCGAAAGAGTAAAGAAAGACATTTCCATCTACATAATCCTCCTGTCCAGAATATAAAAACTGTTACAAATTCAGGCTTAAAAAAAAAAGGAAATAAAACCCCCAAACAACTCACAAGAAGCCAGTAGAAAAATGGACAAAAAAACTGGAGTAATTACCACACGCACATGCAGCCAAATAGTAATAAATGTATGAAAAGGTGCATATTTTCATTGGTGAGCAAAGAAATGCGGATAAATGCCAAAATGAAATATTTCTAAAATACCAAATTATTAAAATGAAGAGATTGACAATGTCAAGTGTTTGCAAGACTGGGGATTAATTGGAACTCTAACCAGCAGTGCTTCACAGGCAAGTGACTGCACGAAAGACCTTGTACTTAATGTTCAGCTGTTGCTGTTTTGAAATTCTTAATAAGTTTGCCTTTGAACATGTATTTTATAAGTGAAGTCTGAAGGGACACTGATAGAATGGACATGAGTAGAAAAGGTCGGCATTTTATGGATGTCCACTATTTCCAGCCAAGCATTTGTGTTTTGGCATTCAGGATGCCCTGTGAACACAGAATTCTGAGTGATCTGCAACTCAAGGGAGTTAAACTGGAATCAGAGCATGTCATATGGGTGACTCAATCGAAAAGAGTTAGCAAGGTGCTGACAGCCTCAAGAAGCCCCGCTCACCTTACCAATCCAGATCTTGTTTAGAATGCAGAAAAAAAGCAATGATATTTTAAGAAACATGAGAGCAAGAAATTTTATCACGGGCTGGGGATTTAGCTCAGTGGCGCAGCGCCTGCCTGGCAAGCGCAAGGTCGTGAGTTCGATTTCCGATAGCGGGGGAGGAAAAAAAAAAATTATCACATCGTTTTCACTTGTGTTACTTTCCTGTACTAGCGAAGCACTTACATTAAAAAATGACAAGGTAGAAAGGAAAAGTAGTTTCTTTTCTTTTCAGATTGTCCTAATAATAAGCTGAAGGTAGAGATATTACGAGGTTTACATATCAAGAAATGAAATAAAAATAGTTGTGCTAGTTTCATAAAGCTTTTCCATAGTTCTTGTAAGAATGAAACACATACATGGGCAAACAATGAGATAAAAATAGAGTAATTTTGGTGATTACATTTGAATCAAAACTCCTTTATATTTGTGTTTAAAATTGGCACTGCAAAATATAATGATCAATGGTAAAATTGGTACCTATAGTTTTAAATTTTTTACTTAATTTATAATTTTAAATTGCAAGTAAAAAAACATAGTAATCCAAGTATTGCAAAAGGAAAGGCTTTATAATTGAGTATTTTTAATGGAGTTTTTCCTGGTTTTGAACCACAATTTCCATATTTTTATTTTGTACTGTTCCTCATAAATTGTGTGACTGGACCTGATAGTGCAAGTGTAAAATGGAGCAATCCCTTTGGAAAGTTGTTTAACAGTATTTGCCAAAATTGAACAGACACTGTAAGTTCTAGAACTCAGCAGCTGGTTTTCTAGGTAGAATAGATACACGACAAAAATGTATGTGTGTGTTTACAGAAGACACATCCAAGAATATAGTAGCATAATGTATAATAGCTCAAAACTAGAAACAACTGAAATGTGTATCAGAAAAATAAAGTGGCTGTGATATATTCATATAATTTTATACCGTATATAGTGAAAATGAACAAAGTACTATTATATATAGCATGGAAAACTTCGGAAACATAACGCTGAACAAAAGAAACTAGATACAAAAATGTGTACCTTGTGATAACATGAAAGGTTGATGAGCAAAATTAATCTATGGTTTTAGACATCAGGAAATTATCTGTGGCAGGAAAGGGAAGATAATTGAGAGGAGACACAGAGAAGGACTGGGGTTCAAGTACTTTTTCGTTTCCTGGCTGATCACATATGGTCATTGTGTGCTGATGTAACAAACTGTTTTGCTAAAGATTTATTGCTATTTTGTATATTAAACGGAAATTTAAAAATTGCTTTCAAAAATTGAAAATCATTATTTGCTCCCTTTCAGTCTGGTAAAAAAGGTATCTTGTGACACATAGAGTGTTTACTTATTGACTTGGAATCCAATAACAGTGTACTATTGTTTCTCTGATTTTTTTAGATAGGGTTTCTCTATGTAGCTTAGACTGGAGCTACTTATTATGCAGCCTAGGCTGACCTTGAACTCTGGATCTTCCTAAATCACCCTTCTAAACTGAAGGATTACAGGCATGCACTACCATGCCCAGCTTCTGTTCCTTTTGAGTTGCAATCTCAAGGAAAGTGTTTTACAAATTAAATCACTAATCTAAAATAAATTTTAGTGATTTTAAAGACCTATATGCATGTTTCCTCTTCCTTGTCCCTGTGTTCATTTTTCTCGCTTTTCATCTAATGTTTCTTTTACAAATTCCTAGTTATTATAGACCCCTAGTCTTGGCCTTATAATTCTGTTCTTATTCCTGGATTGACTACAAAATACATAATTATTTTGGCTTTTGGATAATAATCTGTATTCAATACTAAAGGCAGTACAAATTTAAGATGCAACTGCCTTACAATTTCTTAAAGATTTAAAGTTTTATCTACAATTCAACTTTAGGGGCCAGAGTACTGGAATTTTGTAAATCTCATGGATTACTAAAAAAGCGTGTGATTTTACAGCCAAATACATTTGAATCTGAAATGTTAGCTCACATATTTTCAAGCACCTAAACTAGAGTAAAAATAAAATAAAAATGAGAATAATCAGACTGTGGGGTTTGACATATCAAATGAGACACCATAGAAAGCACTTATCTCTGTGATAGTACCTGTTCTATAAAGTTCGCTTTCCCCTTTGCCGAGCATTAGAGGCTAGGTAGAATTGGATAGCTTTTGAGGGTTGGTACAGAAAGAGGAAGGAAAAGGAAATGGAAATGGCCAGAGGTGGGAATGAGCACAACCACTGTGAAATAAACTCTAAAGCACGGGGTGGCAAACCTATGGCAACCTGCTACTGTGGTTTTTTGTTTTTGTTTTTGTTTTTTTTAAGAAAAAAGATGTTAATGTGCGATTGTTTTTTCTAAACTAAAATCTCAGAATTCAAGGTTAACTGCGGTGTTGGCACTTTGCAATAAATAAGTGGGTTTTGAGTTGTAGTCTGGGCACTCGGTCTCTGAAAGGTTTGCTGTCACTGCTCTAAAGAACCTCAAGGGGCAGAATTTAGCAGATTCATTTGGAAACACAATTAACTGAAAACAGCTGGAAAGGCAACGTATTTTCAGTGGCTCGATAAGCCTCAATTTTCTTCTCTATAAAAGTGCACTAATGAATGCCCCAGTGAATCCTCATGACAAAGTGAATGTAATAATATAAAAAGTGTATTTGGTCTTTATTACTGTCTCCTGACACACAGCTTTAAAACCCCTTTGAATTTCTGGAGTGATAAAAATGTCTTGTTATTCACAATGAACCCTGTTCCATTATCTGGAATGTAACTAATAACCTGACTCATGATTCGTTCTTAACCTAGTTTCAGGGAAGGTACTGGCCAAGCCAGAATGACCAAGCACATGACTAGAGAATTGCAACCTCCATCCACACCCTCCTGGACACTGAGTTCAATAATATCATCAGTGATTGACTCTTGGAACCCTTCCCTCACAGACACTGAGGGATGATACTTTCCTGAGTCCTGGGGGTCCTTCTACTGAATTATCATATTTTCAGATAATCATATGGACCCCAAAACTTATAGTTGGTGTGTCTTAGTCATTTTTGTTGCTATAACAAAATACTGGGGACTGGATACTTTATGTAGAAAAGATGTTTACTTAGCTCACAGTTGTGGAGGCTGAAATTCCAAATCAGCCAGCCCCATCTAGTTGACTTCTGGTAAGGGACTTCTGGCTGTGTCACAGTATGGCCATGGAACCACAGGGTGGGAGCCTGTGTGAGAGCAGCAAGCAGGGCACACAGAAGAGATCACATGGCAATCGATAAAACGAGAGAGCAAGCCGAGGAAGCCAAACTCTTGTCTGTTGTAACTTGCTTTTTCAGTAACCAGTTCAGTCTCACGTGAGGGAGCACTCATTTGCTCAGAGAATATAGCATTTTCCCTTCAAGGGTGCCGCTGCCAATGATCTAATCACCTTCCACTAGGCCCTTCCTTTTAAAGATCCTAACTCCTAACCAAGGTTTGTAGGAACAAACCGTATTCAAATTGTAGCAGTTGGCCAGGCAGAGGTGCAAGTTGGGCGGTGTTACGGTTTTGATCTAAAATGTCCTCCTAACATCTCATTGCTCAAAGTTGGGGCTTGTGGAAGCTGGTCATACTATGGGAGCACTCTACTTCTCAGTGGATTAATTCTTTGATGAGTTTATAGCAGAATGTGCTACGAGGAGGCAGGGCCTGGTTGGAGGAGGTGGGTCGCGGGCAGTATGACCAGGAAGGGTGGACGCTTGTTCTCAGTTCCTGCCATATCTGCTTCCTTCCCCCCATGAGTTGAGCAGCTGTCGTCCTCCGGGCTCTTGTGCAATGCCATTTCAGCCTTAGACCCGCAAATTATCGACTGACTTCTCTGAAACCATGAGCTGAAATAAAAGTCTCCTCTGTCAGTTGTAGATACTGGGTGTTTTGCCCCAGTGACAGGAAACCTGACTTACACACTTGAGGATACCTGAGGGTTGCAGCTGGCCTCTGAAATGGGGGCAATCTCACGGGACTGAGCCATTTACCTGCAGGCTCTGCATTCACTCTAAATAGTGTCGGAAATAATGGAATTTGACCTGAATTTGTATGGTCTGTGTTAACTCAATGGTCAGCATTAGAAATGGACAGATTAGAGGACACCTAGTTGGGGTTGAAGAGTTGCTGTTGGCGCATAGTATGTGAAGTACTAACACTAACATACAGTGAGTGCTCAATAAATGTTAGCTACAGTTATCAACTAGAGGCATGACTGAAGAGAGAACTTTCATTCATCATTTATTGAGTAGTTATTCAGTACCAAGCAGTATGCCACATCCATACTGGCTATGACCCTCTGCTATATACCAACCCTCAACAAGCCACAGGGATGGAAAGAAGCACTGAGTGTTAACTTTGGGGAGATTATAAATTATTTCACAGACTGTTTTAGTTTCCTGGGACACATAAAATATGATCACAAATTGGGTGGCTTTAAAAAACATATTTATTTTTTCACAGTTTTGGATGCCAGAAGTCTCAACCAAGGTGTTGGCATGTTGCTTCCTTCAGTAGATATTGAGAAGGAGTACTCTTCCATGCTTCTTGGCTAGCCTCTGATATTTGCTGGCAATCAGAGTTTCCTAGCTGTGACTATTTCATTCGTCTCTGCCTGTATTGTCACAGGGCCTTCTTCCTCTGTCTCTCTGTTCAGATATTTTTTCTTCTTATAAGGGTTCATATTGTATTAAGGCCTAATATGACTTCATGTTAACTTGATTACATCTGTAGAGACCCTATTTGCAATTAAGGTTACATTCAGAAGAACTAGTAGGACTTAATATATATTTTAGGGGCACACAATTCAACCCCCAGTACATAAGTGGTAACTTTTCAACTGGGTCTTAAAAGATAAGTACGGATTCACCAAGTAAGAGATGCCGCATAAAATCCAAACATAAATTAGTGTAGACAGATTAGAAAGGACCCAGAGAAGTATGAGAGATAGTAAAGAAGATCAAGACTTGGTGACTTATTAGAGATAGACTTCTAGCCCAATGCCTGACTCAGCAGGTGCCCAGTAAATCCTGAATATGTCAATCACTAGTCACAATAATTCAGTGTCCTTGGCCCATGTAACCAGAAACAAAAAAGTTGATTTTTCTAGGACATGATCAATTTGGGGCATGCTGGTTTGAGATGAAATCTGAATGGAATTGCTCAGTACTGGAGATGAGAGTTGAAAGGAGAATCTGCAGAGCAGGTTAGAGAAGAGGACACATATGAGAGTGGTCTGCTTAAAGAAAATAGATGAAGAATGAGATTATATGAAGCCTGTAAGACCTAGGATGAAAAGATCAACAAATTCACCCTGTGCATGCATAACACAGGCCAGAAGAAAGGCTTGTTAAAGAAAACAGAAGAAACAGCAATGTAATAATAACATGCTAAGTATCATCTTGGGGGCTGGGTGTGGTGGCATAGGCCTATAATCCCAGCACTTGGGAAGCTGAGGCAGGAAGATCATGGAGTTCAAGGCCAGCCTGGGCTACATATTGAGACCTTGTCTCAAAACAAGCGAACAATCATCTTGGGGAACAGAAAGGTAAAGATTCAAGGAAGATGGTATAATGAAGGGCTACTGCGGTGGAAATATGAGATTAAGACCTGACAAAAGGTCTTTTGACCTGAAAAAAGGTCTTTTGACCTGAAAAATTACTGAGATTTTAAAACCTAAATATGCCAAATTTATAAATTTGTATTGTCTTCACTATAAAGAAACCATATTGCACCCAAGCTTTTATTTTTGTTTGAAGGTTTTAGCACAATGGAATAAATTTGCTGTAAGAAGAATACATGGAGCTATAACCACTGTGAGTGGCCAGAACATGGAAATAACTGCTAAGCATCTTTAGGATGCACGCTCTCAGGCCTGATGAGATAACAGAATTTCCCGAGCTTATGTGCAGGGGTTTTGCGTGGACTGAATGTTGGTGCTTCTCTATTGCCCTTGCTCCACCCAAATTCACATGTTGAATCGCTAACCTTTACGTGTGGCTGTATTTGGAGCTAGGGCCTCTGAGGCAGTAAAATTAAAGTTAAATGAGGCCATAGGCTAGGATCTGGGTCTTATAAGGTTAATGACCTTATAAGGAGGTGCCAAAGCGCTTGCTTACTCTTAATATGCACACAGAAAGAAAACGCTATTGAAGGTGAAGGTGTAGTGAGAAGGTGACCACATACAAGTCAGGGAGAGAGCCATCACCAGAAATGTAGCCCTGCCAATACCCTGACGTTGGGCTTCTGCTTCCAGAGCTGTGGGAAGATCAGTTTCTGCTACTTAAGCCATGCAGTGTTTGATAATTTGTTATAGTAGCCTTAGTAGACTAATACTACAGGATTTGAGGGATTTCCCCTGGTGGGGGAGAAAAAAGTCAATTTTTTAAAATTTTAAAGAGAAAACAATAAAACACAGTAAGTCAAAAACAAAACAACAAAAACCAATAGAAATGATACAGAATTTCAAAAGTGGGTGACAGGGAATTAACAATAGGGAAAGTCAAATCTTACAGAGGGAAAATATCCAAGATTTATGCTCACAACATGCCAAAGAGGATTTGGAAATCTTGAATGAGATTTTCTTTTGTAAACATTTTTGTAAGTATTTTTCCAAAAAATATTGTACCCAGAATTCTTATAATCAGTAGTTTTACCATCTGTAAAATGTAGGATTTTTACGGGCTATATATAAGTCCTTTGCCGGTCTCAAATTATAAACAATGAGTAGATATTTTAATGCAAGATACTTTGCCATGATGTCAGATTTCTTCCATATTTCTGAAACTCTAGGGATAGATAAACATTTGCTTTGAAATAGAATTTAAGCTAATATTACAATTATCATGAAAAACCCTTGGCTGAAAGCTATTCAATTACGAGATCAGACTTGTAAGTCATTACAGAATAGGCAAAAGTTAATATAGCAGCATAGCATACCTGCAGCTGAAAAATGCCATGAAATGTTTAAGACAGAAAATAATCAAATGGTATAAACCTTAACAGTATATGAAGAAATTATTTTCTACAGTTGAGTATTTTATACTCACAGATACTAGTTAAATATAGTAAGTTTGCAAACAAAGCACAAGTAAGAAAGTACAGTCACAATTAATCCTTTCTATTGACCCTAACAGGAAATTGTTAAAATTTTAGTATTTATCATGTGAAGTAGAGATTTTAGGAAAAATGTTTTTGAGATATTTAGTGGGAAGTGGTTGCACTGTAAAGCAATACAAACCTACTATCATGTGTACACAAACCTAATGCTCACATACAGTGTATATGTGCATATATATGCACATATTCTGTATATATGCACATATACATGTAGAATTCCAGGAATAGTAAGTATATGTCATTTTCATGAGATCATTTTGATGAAAGCCCAAGAAACCATTAAATCTTCACTTTTTAAAATTACCCAAGTAGTGTGCCCTTCAGATGTCTCCACCAGCTTCCTGATCTGTACCTGTATTAGTCAATGGTTTACATGAGAACAGATTCAATGCAGGACACAGAAATTTACAAGACCACCTTACAGTATTCCCCCACAAAGTCAAATTTGGAAGAGGGCTAAAGATCTGTCCCAGTGCTAGAGATCTGAGGAATCCAGCTGAAAGCCTGGATTCCTAGGCTGGCATGTGCACCACAAAGCCAGGCCAGTGTTAGCGGCTGCTGAATCTGCGCCGAAGGCTTAAGGATCTGCACTGGAGCCCGGAAACCACACTCAAGACGAAAGTGAAGATGAGAGCTCCCGAAAGTGAACAGCGATCCTCCCTGGTGACATTGAGGATCTGAGCTCCTCAGAGAACATCGGAGTTCCTATTAGGAAAACCAGCCACAGCAAAGCTTCTCCAAGAAAATCTGCATGAAATAGCGTCTTCCATGCCCAGCACCCAGCTGACTCAATTCAGCTGTGTGTTCCCACTCAAATGGACAATTAACCACCACAGTATGGTGTTCCTGACCCCCATTGCATGTTTAACCCCAGGGTAAGGTTCAAAGATGGGATGAGGCTCAAAGATGGAGCAGGTAAGTTATCTTCATTTTGAAATTTGCTTTCTTTTTGTTTCTGTTTTTTTTTCCGGTACCAGGAATCGAACTCACGACCTTGCGCTTGCCAGGCAGGCGCTGTACCACTGAGCTAAATCCCCAGCCCCCAGAAATTTGCTTTCAAACCTAGAAAAATCTCTTCGGTCCCTTAAGCCCAGGGATACTTTTACCCCCAGGATATTTTCTAGAATTCTGAGGCTTTGGTGACTGCTTAGCAGAGGTCTGATCACTGATAAGCACTGTGTATCTGTGCCTGTCAGCATACTTTGCAGGGTTTCTTTAGCATCTTTATTTATTTTTCTTTTCTTTTTTTTTTTTTTTTTTTTTTTTTTTTTTTTTTTTTTTTTTTGGTACTGGGAATCACACTTATGACCTCGAGCTTGCCAGGCAGGCGCTGTGCCACTGCACTACATCCCCATCCAGAATCTCCTTTTTTTTTTTTTCTTTTTGAGACAGGTTCTCACTATGCAGCTTAGGCTGGCTTTGAGCTCACTTTGTAGGTCTCGAACTTGCAAGGATCCTCTTGCCTCTGCCTCCTGAGTGCTTGGATTACAGGCATGCACCACCACACCTGGCTCTTCCATTTCTTAATCTTTCCCCACTCACTTGTCTGTCTCCAGCTAAGATGGAATCACTTTCTAGAACTATCCAGAATGTTGAGCAGTTTAGAAAGGATCCCAGGGCAAAGGGGTAGGTCACACAGTAAAACATTTGTGATTGAACAACACCCCTTTCTTTGTCAGAAAATTGGTAGTGGGTGGGTGGGGCTGCATGAATTCTAGGGCAGGATTATAGGCATGTAGAATTTCAGACTCTTTCTGACCACGCTGCTGCAATCATTCTCTACCAGCATTTATTTTTCCCTCAGTGAGCCTATTGCCTCTCTGCAATATCAACTTTATACCTTGTCATAGTTGTGTGTGTGTGTGTGTGTGTGTGTGTGTGTGTGTGTGTGTGTATGTATTTGAACTGTAGTTTTGGGCAGAGTTTAGTTTCCTTCCCATATGTTTTATAAATGCTCAACAAATCAGGGAGCATTACCAGTGCTCATCAGTATGTCATCTATGTTGCATTGGGCGGTAAATAACAAGATTCTTGGATTAAAAACTGCTTTAACAAGGGAATTTAACCCATATAATTTTAAGTCCATAAGTTTAAGGCTTTGGGCATAGAACTAATGAGTTGCTCAATGAGCCTTTCAAACATTTAGTTCTTCCCTTCACTGGCATGTTACTAGAGTTCATTTCCTTCTAATATCAGCCTTGGTGTGTTTGCAGAATAGATGTCAGAGATGGTCAGATCTGCTACCTGCTCCTATTCAGATTCACACAGAGAAGGAGAGGGAGAGGGAGACGGAGAAAAAGATCAAAACGAGATTTGGTTCTCCTAAGCTACGTATTATGGGACCAACTCAGTCACATCTCAGCCCAAATCTGAGTGCATGGATCACTTCAATTTTAAATTAGAAGTCTAAATAGACCTTGGATCTGTGAGAAGACTACACTGGGCAAAGGAATAGCAAGTACAAAAGCTCTAATGTGGATTCTCCCTGGTGTGTTGAAGGACCAGCTGGGACACTGTGACCAAGGTAGAATGAATAAAAAACAAGTTCAGAGGGTAAAGGAACAGAATGGTAAGAAGGAGAATACAGATCATATGAAGAGTTTGGCTTTTGTTGACTGAAATTGAAAGCCATTGCTGAATTGTGAACAGAGTCACAATTGATTGTCACACGTGATTCAAAAGGGTCGACCCACTGCAGTATTCGGGAAGGTCTGTAGGAAGCAAGAATGGAAGATACGGCTGGGGATTTAGCTCAGCAGCAAAGCGCCTGCCTGGCAAGCGCAAGGTCGTGAGTTCGGTTCCCGGTACCGGAGAAAAACCAAAAAAAAAAGAATGGAAGATACTTTCAGGAGGTACTATGATAATCCACAGAAGGAGCTCAAACCAGCAGGAGCAGTGGGGGTGAGGAAACATGGACAGGTTCTAGATGAATTTTAGTAGAGTAAGCAGTATTTGCTGGTAGATTGAATGCTATGAATAAACAGAGGAGTCTAGGATGAATCTACATGTTTTGTAATTGAAAGTATAGAATTGCTGTTAACCTAGATGGGAAGAATTTGGGAAGAATAGGTTCAAGAGGCATGATCAAAGGCTCAATTTTGGCTATGACCTTGGAGTTTAAGAAAGAAGCCTAGTATATACATAAAATTTGGCAGTTTTTGGAATACAGATGATGTTTAAAGCCTTGAAATGGATGAAGATCACCAAGATAATGTAGATAGAGGACCGTGGATTAAGCCCTGCAATATTCCAACATTAAGAGTTAAGGGAGAAGGAATCACAGAGGAATCTGAGGAGTGAGGTAGGTGAGAAATGTAAGAGAATGTGATGTCTTAGAAGTCAAATGAAGAAAGTGTCCCAGAAGAAGAGTGCTGAAGCATGTAAGTAAGAAAAAAAAAGGACCAATAGATCAAGCAAGACAAGACTAAACACTGGCATTTTAGTTGCAATGGTGTGGACATGGGTGACCCAGAAGAGAGCATTTCTAGTGGATCAAGGTGGGAGGGTGGTTCGAAGAAGAAAACAGGTTTACCAGACAAAGTACAGATGGAGAAACTTTGGAGACAGAATATGCAACTTTACTCCAAAAGGGAACAAAGAAGTGGGGGTGGTAGATGAAAGTGAGAAATGATATCAGAGAGTTTTACTTTTCAGAACGGAAGAAATGATGTTTGTATTTTCATGGAATTGAGCCAACAAACAGCAAATAATAGATAACGTAGCATAGATGAGGGAAAATAACTGCCTTTGTTGCCTTTGTCCAGGGAACAGGGGGTAGGATTTAGTGTGCAAGTGAGAAGTTTAGACTTGCATAGGAAGCTAACAATTCAGGGAGAGAAAGCGTACATTAGTACAGTTGTTAGGTAGGTGGATGTGGTAGTGAGATTCGGTACAATATTTTTCTTTCTGATGGATCAGTATTCTCAGTAAATATTCTCAGGGAGTTAGCTGAATATGAGGAAAAGGAGAAAGTGATAGAAGTTGAGGAGAATAAAAGAAAGCATAATATAATTATGAAAGAGATTAGAAAAATAAACAGATTAAAGTGGCATAGTATTATTCCCCAGCAGCATAAAAATAAGTCTTGGCTTTGATTTTAAATGAATGTAATTAACGAGATATAAGAACTTTGGGAGTTTTTAAAATAGCTACATTCAAGTGAGTGGGTGCAGACCCAAAACTTGGAAAACTGAACTCAATCAAATGATACATTTGCCAAGAGAGTCCCATGAAGTGACAGGTGAATAAGATGTTATGGTTTGTGTGTGGATGTCCCCACAAAGCCACATGCAGTCATGGGGTGGGCTTTTAGAGTGTATGATTGATCCATGGGTGTGAGTGCTACACCGCCCTGGGGCAGATAGTTTGCATATGTAAGGGAGAGAAAGAGGCTGCTTGCCATCACTCCTCCCTTTTGCTCTGGCTGCTTTTGCTCTTTTCCTCTGCCATGAACTGTTGCCCTCTGCCATGTGCCACTCTGCATTGGAGCCAGCCAAGTACGGACTGAACCCTTCACAAACTGTAAGCTAAATATACCTTTCCTTCCTTAATATTAGGGGTCAGGTATTTTGTCCCAGCAACGAGAGAAAGGTAACCAAGACACAAGGGAATAGAGAACATATGCAAAGAGTGATTATAATAATAAAAGGAGTAATGTGAGAACATAAAGGAGGTGAGGTGAAAGAAGAAGTAGCAAGATACTGAATTAGGTATCCTGGCAAAGGGAAAGGGTGTTTGGGTCAGAGTCCTGGAGGGAATGGAGGATAGGTGGTATGATGATAGCATGGACTCAAGAGATAGAAATAATGGTTAAGATCCAGTTCCTGACAATGACAAGTCCTAGGGAGTAAGCACAGGAGTTAGAGCTTGAAATAGGGAAGAGGAGGAGTGCAAGATCACTGGATGACAAGAGTCAAAAAAATAGTCTAGAGTAGTGAATGAGAAGATCATCATCTGTCCTACGTATGTGATGGTTAAGCTTGATTGTGGCCACCCAAGGGATTAGTAAAGCATACTTCTGGGTGTGTCTGGGTAGGTCCCTGAGGCATGACTGTGGGTACTCTATTTGGTCCCTTGCTTCTTCCTCTTTGGCACTGTTCCCCTGAGCTAGTTTCTGGCCACTGTGAGCTAAACATCTTTCTCTACAATGCCCTTCTGCCACGATATTTATGCCTTGAAGCTAGCTAGTTATGGACTGAATCTTCTGAGCCAATCCATGACCTAAATTAAACCTCTCCTCCTTTAAATTACAGGTGTTAAGTATTGGGTCCCAGTGACAGGAAAGCTGACTAATGCAGAAAAATAGTACCATAGAAGTTGAATGTTGTCACTATACCTGATCATGTAGTTTAGAAGCTTTTGGAACTCATTTGTGGGAGAAAGGTTTGGAGATTTGGGTTAAAGAAGTCTTAGAATACTCTAAGCAGAGCCTGATGGGTGACTCTGGTCAGAGTACAGAACACTAGAATGCCCATAGGAATGTGGACAGTAAAGACCAGGATCAGAAGTTTTCAGTTGGGAACAAGGGCTCCTTTGGGAACTGGACTAGATGCCATGTGGGTTATACTCTGGCAAAAAAAAATTATCTACATTTTGCTTATGTCCTGAGACTTCATAGGAGACTAAGTTTAAAGGCAGTAGATTAACTGATCGAGCAAAGAAAATTTCAAGGCAGCACAGTGTTCAGGCTGTGGCATGAGTAGTGCTGGTTGCTCTTAGCCAGATTTATAGTGAAAATAAGGGGAAAAAGCAGAGTAGAAAAATTAGAAAAGCTTAAAATTTTAGCTCAGAAGAAACTATATGTAAAATTGGTGCTGAAGTTGCTGGAGAGATTAGTGCCATTAAAAGAGAACCAAGTACAAAAAGAGAGATGCCTCAAGAGCATCTCAGGAATCAAAAAGACCCCACCTATCACAGGCTCAAGAGTGTAAAAGTATAAATATTTCATTTGGGAGGATAGCCTCTAGGCCCCTGCTCAAGAAGGGCCTCCTAGGGAACTGGTTCCTCAGAATTCATTTCACTGTGCTCAGCCAGCCGGGCGCTCAGAGGCTCCTGCTGCTATAGTCCAAGGGGGCCTGGCTTCTCCCACCTTAGTAGGAACCTTGGCATCATCTACATCATGCTGACTTTTCACGCATACTGAATGCTAGAATTGTGGAGTCTGGGAGACTTACACCTAGATTTCAAAAGAAAGTGTGGAAAGCCAAGCAAGGGGCTCATGAAAGGGCAGTGTGTGAAGCTGTGGGAATGAAGCCAAAGGTGCAGCGGGCACTCTCGGAAGTGTTCCAGGAACATGCGATGTCTGCTGAGCAAAGCTGCAGGCAGTGAGTACAGCTAGGCCAAGTCAGAGACCATGTGACCTCAAACCAGCCAGGTTACAGGGATGAGGCCATGTAAGTACTCTGAAACTCACCTGGCAGAGCCATGTACCCTGCATGTTGGATATGGAGCTACAAGGCCTAATGTTTGCCTTTAGACTTTGGTCTTGTTTTGGTTCAATTCCTTTTTTATGCCCCCTTTTCCTCCCTTTTGGAATGTATTGCTTACTCTGTGGCATTGTACCTTGGGATTATGTAACTTGTTGTGATTTTTCACAGAGGTTAATAGGTGAGTTTGCCTTGAGTTTATGAAGAGACTTTTATTTCTATATGCAATACATGATGTTCACACTCATCTTAGGGAAGAGGTATATGTACTTAATATACCTTGATTCTTTTTATTTCCCTTCCCCTCTCCACCCACCTTCCTTTCCCTACCCACCTCCCTCTCCCCATTGCCAGATCCCTTTTCTATTTTATTATTATCACAGCATTTTTATACCTTATGTTTGCAACATATAATGATTACATTCATTCTGGGTAGTTGGTACTTGTATATGACCACATCTTAAATCTTACGTCCTTCCCTCCCTTTCCCCTATCCTCGGGCTCTTGGTCACCTTTCCATTTGCAAAAGACCTATATCCGTTTCCTTTTCAGAAGAGACTTTTAAAAAGTGCTGCATCTGTTTAAACGTTTGGAGAAGAGATTACTGCAGTTTGGTTGTATGCAAGATTGTTGTTTCATGTTAAGCAGGATTATGAGCTTATTGCATTTATTTAGAGAGAAAGTACAAATAAAGGAAACGTGTTTGGGTGTCAGGTTAACAAAGTGCGGACTTTAAGGGTTAAACTTGACTGTGGCAACTTGATGGGCTTGGGGCCACCCAAGGGATTAGCAAAGCACACTTCCAGGAGGGTCTGAGTGGGTCCCTGAGGCACGGCCAGGGGTGCCCCCTCCTTTCTGGCACTGCTCCCCTGCTGTTTCCTGGAGTCGATGGATTTGCTCTGCCACGCTCTCCCACATAGTGTTTATGCCTTGTTTTCAGCCAACAATGGACTGAATCCCCTGAAATAACGAGCCAAATGAAACCTCTCCTGTGTCCCAGCGACAGGAGAGCTGAATAACACAACGTACCTATTAGATTACCAAGGACTGGGGCTGGGTTAGCGTTGGAGAAAGTGGATGAACTAAGAACTATGGAGTCTAGGGGCTGGGGATTTAGCTCAGCGGCAAAGCACCTGCCTGGCAAGTGCAAGGTCGTGAGTTCGGTTCCCGGTACTGGAGAAAAACCAAAAACCAAAAAAAAAAAACAAACAAAAATAAGAACTATGGAGTCTAAAAACGGGGAAGAGGAATTGGAGGGGGAGAGAACAGCAGATGACAGCACAGTGAAAGGCGAAGACTGACGCAGCGAATGACGTAACCTGACGTAAAACTGAAAACGCAAAGGTGGTTTTAGGACTAGGGAAAACACAAATGTCTTTCATACGGATTCATCCACGTGGCTTTCACATCAAATCTTGGCCCCTTGTTGAATTAGAAGATCCAGGGATGAAGGGATACGGAAACCCCTGCCCCAACGGCACTGGGTGTACCGTTTTCAGGTACATTTCCACGGACTACTTTTGGAAATTCAGGCCGAGGTGCCAAACGCTAGTAAGTCTTCGCCCCGACCTCTAGGGGGAGCTACTCCCAAAGGCTCAGGCCCGAACTGTTCTGATACAGCGCTGCCTTCCCCTGGCGGTCTCAGCCACGCTGGCCGTCTAGGACGCCGAGAGCCTCGCCACCGCTTTCCACGCACCTTGTTTTGCCAGGGGCGTCTGTAGCACGCCCAGGCGGGGCTTACAATGCAAGGACACACGCTGTCAGGGGCACACGCTGTCAGAGCCACACTCAATCTCTCCCACTCGGTGCTGACGCAAAAGGAAGGCTGGGAAGCACTTCGAGGGGGACCCGCGGTCACAGTTTCACCGGCGAGGCCGGGAACGCGGTGAAGTCAGCGCGCGGAGGAGGGGCGCCCGCAGGGCAGCCGCGGCGTGGCTCCAGCCGGTCTCCCCGGATTG
>NW_004955458.1:12835635-12902562 GCF_000276665.1 Chinchilla lanigera
GGCGCAGGAGAGCAGAGCCCGGGATTCGACGCCCGCGGAAAGCGCCTGGCGGTCCGCACCTCCGCCGGCCCCACCCGGGGCGCCGCACGCTAATCGGGGCGCGCGGGGTGTCGCCCGTCCGCGCGGAGCCCCCGGGACAGTAATGTCCACGTCAGAGCCTTTCCAGAGGTGTGCAGCGTTTACGCTTTGCAGTGTGTGTTGAGCCTCCGAGTCCTCAGCTTAATGACGCACCGGGAAAGTGCTAAACGGCGTGCAATTAAACGGACCCCGGTTTCCTTGATTAAGTATCTCTTCCTTGCTTATCACATCTGGCTGAAAGAAAGTTTTTCCAAAGAGTGGCTTTTGGTGTTAATCCAGAAAACGGGCACGCTGCAGAGCTCCATTGTATGCCCAGGTGGGAAGGTGGAGCAGATGCCTGTTGGAAGTGTTGCCTGCAGTCCTCAAACAATCCAGGCAAACACTGTGAAGCAGAGGTGTTTCGGGTTAGAGTTGACACTTCATGCTGTCGCATTTAATGTTCATCGAAAAGAAACATGATTATGTCAGAGTAGAGCTAACCGTGTGAAATAGTGACTCTTCTTAACCAAAAAGCGTAAGTCCTCTAAGAGGAAGTTCTCTTAGTTCTTGATAAACAATGGTTGCACTTTCTGGAACTGTAGTACAGTGCTTCCAGTTACGTAAAAATGGTTTGTGTATGTTAGACCCTATAATTTTAGGTCTGACCAATCAATTAAAATCTCAGCAAAGGAAGCTTGACTGATTTCTGGAAAAGGGAAATTTCCAGTGTGCTTTTGAGAGGCAAGATCCCTCTTCCACCAGCTGTTTTTCAACCGGATGGTGGCATAGGCAATATTAGCGCCTAGAGATTTCCTGGAGTTACTGAATTTGCGAAAGAAAAATGATCTTAGGCCATGCACACGCAGTGAATGAGGTGAGGCAGGTGTCCCAAGTGGAGGTGGCAGGTTGGTGGAGGCCGTGGAGATAAGCGCGGAAAGGGGGCAGTCCGCACTCCGGTGCGGGTCCCCGCTGCTCTTCGGGAAGTCCCGCCCAGGCTGCTAGATTCTTCTCTCTCTCCTTCTCTGCATAGCATGGAAACCAGATATATGTGCTGTTCATGGGTAGGTGTCTTACGTAACCCTTCCAGGCCCTTTATGAGTCATGTGCCGTGAGCACCCTCAGTGTCTTCACAGATGAGGACACTGTGCTACAGACTGCCTAAGTAACTTGCCCAAATTTACACCACGGGAAGTGGCAGTGCCACGACTGGAACCCTGGCAGCCTGGACCCACAGCTTATGGTGAACCACACTTGCTCCCTATGTGTTCTTTTCTAGGGCGACTCACAGCCTCCTGAAAGTGCGTAGCATTTCTCGCCTGAAAACACTTGTGGTCCGTTTAAGCCTGCAGCCCTACTTTCCTGTTTGCGGAAGTAAAGACCACCCAAAGGGAGAACACGCAAAGGCTGCTCATACCCAGGGAGTCAGCTACCATTGCATTTAACCAGCAGCTCCCAAGGCAGGCAGAGCAGTGGGAAAGTGACGGCTATGGTCATTGGAGGATGTTTGCAAGAGGGAGCTCTGGGCTGCCTCAGGAGAAGTGCAGTGTCCACTTGGCCATTTAGGTGCGCGTGTTTGGCTTTTTTTCTGGTTGGTCCCACAAGAAGGAAAAAACGAAGGAAGTTATCAGCCCTTGTGGTTTGCAGCAAATTGCTACAGGGGTTATGGTTTGGCTTCCTGTACATATTGCTATGGACACTCTTGTACTGGCTACTGTAGATAGCAGATTTCCTTTCTGGGCTTGAGTTGGTCCATGTTGTGGACCAGAGTCTTTACAGATAGTCTGGCCCTTGTCTCTTGATATACTGAGTCTTTCATGGGGGAAGGGCTTACAGTGTTTACTCCCTAATGCTCCAGTTACAGTTCCCTGTACGGGGAGTTATGGCTGCTGACTGCCTGGCCTGCACAGCTGGAACTGACCCGCTGCTTCACAAATAGCTGTACACTAGGGAAGGTGGGCATAGGTCCGGCTTTCAGGGCAACTGCCTGTGTTAAACGTGTTGAGTTTCCCTGTTAAGGTGACGGGAGAACAAGGGAAAGGGCGCAGGAAGAGAAAACCTGACTCTGAGGGAGGCGGGAAGAGAGGACTAAAGCAAAAAGCTATGCGGGGGGCTGGGGTTGCAGCTCACGGGTAGTGTGTGGTTTGAGAGACCCTGGGTTCAAGCCCCAGCACACCCACCCACCCAGGGCTGTGCTTTCATGCCCAGGTCAGGTGAGAATCTGAAAGCACAGAGGTCCCAACATTTCAGATGGAAAAGAACTGTAACAGTAATTGATAAAACCGTCCTGAGCTGATCATGATTCTTGATGATGGTGAATGTCAGGTTGCACTCACACAGGCAGCTCAGAGCAGGGCAGGTAAAAAGCACCTCTGTGATAGGATGAGTGTGTGTAAGATGAGGTAGGTGAGTCGCTTACATACCAGGATCGCTGTAAATCCCCTCAACACTGATACACTGAGAAAGAAACCATTTTTACATATTCTGTGCAGTAGGTGATTGTCAGTTTTATTTCTCTAAAAAAGGAAGGAAAATTATGTTATTTTTAATTATTTTAAAACAAATTAAAATCACATTACATGTGTGTTTGAATATTCAATAAGAATTTAAAATAGTAGTAATAATAATAGTTGCCATGTTGGAAGCGTTCACTGTTTGTCAGACATTTACATGAATTACCTCGTTCACTTAATCACAAAAATCTTATGAGGCAAGTACTCTTCATATTTCCATTTTATTGACAGGGAAACTGATTCTCAGAAAATTTAAATAACTTTCCTTAAATCATGGTCTACTAAATGACTGGGATTCAAACTACATTGAGACTTTTGAGGCTATGTTCTTTTTGTTTTCTTTTTAAATTTTAAAAGGCCTTTATTTAGAATATTTTTAAATTTATTGAAAAACTTAGAAGATGATACACAAAGCGCCTATATATACTCTGCGTCTGTCCCATATACTTTTTAGCTGGTCTCTCCGATTACTGACGTCTTACATTAGGGTGCTGCAGTTGTTACAGTGTCCACATGTTCGTACTGACCCAGGCTCATCCTGCCCTCACAGGTGTTCTCTACCTAGCGCCCTTCCTCTGTTGCCAGAGTCTGTCGTGCGTTCTTCATCTCCTCTTCACTGTGACGGTTTCCCGGGCTTTTCTTGTTTTAGACGATGTTTTGGGGCATACTGGTTGTTCCTTAACTGGCGTTTGTCTGATGTTTTTCTCCTAATGAAGTTGGGGGAAGAAGAGCACGGAGGCAGCATGCTATTTTCATCACAGCATCCGGGGTACATCCTGTTTGAGTGAGTTACTGCTCTTGACCCTAACCATGGTTGAGGTAGTGTTTGTCACTTCTACACTGTAAATTTTACCCTTTGTCCTCCTGTTTCTACACCATACCCTTTGGGAGAACGTTAGCGTGTGTACCGCTGGAGCGAGCACTGTAACCTTCCGTAGAAAGTCACTTTGTGCAGCCACTCCTTCAGGAGTGGAGATATTCATCCCTTCTCCGAAGGTAGCCTTGGTTTTAAACCTCTGTGCTCGTCCTCCTATCTTACAATGTCCTCCTAGATCTTGTTTGTACTCTAAACTACTAACCATTTCTCTGGCACCCTTTATAGCAAAATTTCTCAAAGGGGCCGTTTATCATCAGATACCTTTGTTCCTGCTTGAACTTCGTCCAGCAGGCTTTCATCCTCTACTTCTCCTTTTGAAATTCCTCCTCCTCATGGCTGAGTACAAGGATCAGTGCTCAGTCTTCATCTAATGTGACGCCATTGATCACTCCTTTCGCTCTAAGGCACAGCCTCCACTTCTAGAACACAAGTCTCCTTTTTGGTTTCTCTTCATACAAAATCCTTTTCTGTTTAAGAACGCTTCTGAGCTTACCCGTGGGCTCTTTTCTTCTGTTTATTTACAGTACCCACTGCCTTGTCGATTCCGTGTGTATGCCAGTAACCCGCATTTCTAGTCCCGATCTCGCTCTTGAATGTCACCCACCTGTTTTCCTGTTAGATACTTGCAGCTTAACATTCCAGAAGCGCCACTCCCCCATCTCAGGTAATGGCAGGCCCATCCTTCATTTACTTAAGCGAAAACGCTACTCTTGAGCTTCTTTCTTTCACAGGCCACATCCTGTCTCTCGGCAGTTGATGTTTTCACTCTGACTGTAGGAGCTGTCTGATCTTCTAATCATTTATCGTGGCCCCAGCTACGTGGTGTCTCACCTGGGTTGTAGTCACCTCGCCGGACTCCCTACTGCAGCCCTTGAGCTCCTCAGGTCTCTTTCCAGCATAACAGGCTGTTAAGCTTGTTAAGCAAGTGCAATGTATGATAACGTTATTCTGTTCGGAACTCTCTGGAAACTTCCCAGCCTACTCAGGATAGACACCGAACCTCTACACAGCTTCTGCAGCTTCCTTCACACTCTTACTTGCCTGACTCCACCCATACTATCCGCCTGGTTCCTTCAGTATGCAAGGAGTACTTCTCCTGTAGGTAATCTTGAGGTTTGCGTCTTTACTTGCTTCATAGTTTTGCTTAACTGTCACCCAGCCTGACCTCTCTTTTAAAATTGATATCCCCCCCTCCACTCCTTATGGCCTTTTCCTCTTGTGCTTTGATTTTTCTCTGTATAATTTATCCCCTCTTACACTCTCCATGTTTGTTTATTGTCCATTTAGAAATAAGCTTCATAAGAGCAGGACTTTGTTTTCGTTATTTTGTACTGTCTTAGCATTGAAAATTGGACTTGGCACAGGGCAGACATTCTTTGAATGTCATCTGTATTTTGAATGAACTAATGAATGGACAGATGTCTATTAAACGTCCAGAATGGGCCAGGCATGGTAGTGCAGGCCTGTGAGCCCAGCACCTTGGAAGGCTGGAGCAAGAGGATTGCAAGTTCCAGCCCAGCCAACAACTTAAGTGAAACCCTGCCTCAAAACCAAAGAAATAAAAAGGGCTGGGGATGTAATTAGAGAAGGCTTGGGTTCAATCCGCAGTAACGCTAAAAAAAATACTACAGCCTTGATAGGCAGAGTGCTAGACACAGCCTTGTACTGTATATAACAACATGGTTCCTGGTTGTACAGATTTACAAATTCAGTGCAGGCAACAGATCTGTCAAATGCTGTAAGAATGTTAAGCCAGGAATATGGAAAAATAGTATTGATAATCACTTAGGTGTGAAGTTACACAGCCTGTGAGTTGTAATGTGAAACACTGGTATTGCGCAGGAAGTGTCCTTAAATTCTCTCCGAGAGGGAGTTAATTTTAGGTTAGGTCCTTACCCTGTTCTGAGAGATACCTGAAAACTCATGCACAGTGTTCCCTGCCCCCAGTTATGGAGCATCAACGTTACTCAGGTATGGAATACAAAGCACACATGCGCTTAAGTGTGGAAAACTATTTTATTTACTAGTAGGTGTTAATACTTACAGGGATATAGCTAACTTACACTTTCGAGTTACTTTTTTTGGAATTAAAAAATATCTTTAATCCTAGAAGTTCTTTTAAAAGATTGATTTTGTGTGTGCTTTGTAGGAGGAGGAGGAGAGGCGTCTTTGTGTTCCCTCTACATTATCTAAAAACAAACTGCAAGAGTGCTGTCTTAATTTCCTAGTGGTTTTGGGATGTGGTTTTCTGCAAATACAAAGGTACCAAGTGGGGGTTTGTTGCGTTATTCTTAAAAGCCCCTTCGGGGACACATTTGCATATGATTTCTGCAACTGAATTCCCCAGTGGTTAGCACTACCTCCACTGCCCTGCACTTTCAAAACAACCTCCAAAAAGACCTCTGAGTGTCTAGTAACACTGGAAAAACAATCACTGTTTTCAGATAAAACTGATTTCCCAACTTTTCAAGTCGCCCTTTTGGTTTATATTGTGCCAAGATGCCTTTCAAAGAAAGATTTGCTTCCAAAAAATAGTTTTAAGCAACAGTTAACCACAGCTTACTTATCTTGATTTATCTTTGTAGTTTAAAGTTAGACTATACTTAACTTTAATAGCACAATTAATCATTGGCATTTTCTTCTGTATTTTTATTTGATTTGTGCTGTGCATACACAAAGTCCTGTATTCTAGAAGAAAGCAGGGTAGGGACTCCTTGGTCTGTGGTCAGCGTTAGGGAGCTAAAAACTCCAGTTTTTTGGCATCTGTTCACTAAGGAAGAGTGGCTTACACTAGCGGCTTCTCAGCCAAGTCACAGGACAGGAGAGCACAGGGTCATGGTCTGTGCCATTTTTTAAAAGAGCTTTTTTATTTTTTGCCGTATTGGGAATTGAACTTTGAAGGACAAGAGATGGTAGAATTGCTCCTCTGTGATGTGGTAGGCAACTTTCTACTGCTGAACTATATCCTCAAGCCTTTTTTCTTTGAGTCAGCAGCTCACTAAGTTGGCAGACTGGCCTCAATTTGTAACCCTCCTGCCTCAGCCTTCCAGAATGTTGAAACCATAGGCTTGTGCCACCTTATCTGGCTAGCCTGGTGTACTTTTAAAGGGAAATTGAGAAACTAAAAAATGAAAAATGGGGAATGGAAAAGTTCATAACCCCTGGGATTGGGAAAGTTAACTGAGTATTTCCCTAACAGTTGTAAATGGTTCCTTCACTGCTGCGAGAAGTGCATGAACTATAAAATGTTTATACTTTCCAGTGTGTAATTATTTCCTGTGAGTTTCCAATAACAATTGCCAACAGATGGATCTTCCAAAAAAGCCATCTTTATATCATTTTTCAGAAATCCTAGATTGGTCCCGTTGCTTTCAGAATGAAGTTTATTATTATTATTACTGTTATTATTATTTTGCTTTTTGAGACAGGGTCTCACTGGGTAGTTCAGGCTGGTCATGAACTGTGTAGCCCAGGCTGGCCTCGAACTCATGGTGATCCTCCTTTCTCACTCCTGAGTGCTAGGATTACAGGTGTACACCACCACGCCTGGCTTGAAGTTCAAATTCTTACTTGAACACTCAGGGACTCTCACTCAGCGAGTATAAATTGAACAAACAGGTTTTTAAGCGTCGGCTTCCCTGTAGAAATGCTCATAGCTTTAAACTTGATTGAGGCTGTAGAAGCTTATTACTGGGTATCACTGTGACTCTCCGTACATGCGTGTAACGTGCTTTGCATCAACCTCCCGTGCTACTCTTTCTTACTCCTTAGTGCGGCCCTTCCCCTTCTCATGGGCATCCGCTCAAGCACTTTATTGCGTGTAGCCTGAACATGCACTCAAGTAGAATGTCTCCTTGGTCCTCCCTCCTTGGATGTATATGCACAAACGCTGCCATTCCCTTTTACTCTCTCCTGGGATAAGCTGCAACTGAAGTAATAGAAAATTTAGTGGGAAGCTGTGTATTGACTGGGGTAGACTAAGTTATGCTGTAATAAAAAATACCACCAAATCTCTGGTGTAATAGCAGGTATTTTCTTTTTGTTCTTCGGGAAAGCCCCGAGGGTCCAGTAATCTCTCCTCATGTGGTGGCCCAGCATTCCAGGCTGCTTCGGTCTGGACACCACCGTGGCATCACGCGCTTCTCCTGTGGCTGTGGGTGGGCTAGGGACCGCGTGTGTGGTACCCGGGCTCTCGATTACTGCAGCAGACGTGTGTGCAGCCTGACCTCACGGAGGAGGGAGTGTCATCCTCCGGAGTGGGGTGGAGGGCTGGCAGTACTGCTGAGTCTGCTCGTGTCTACCAGGCCCATTTTTGGCTCAGAACAGTGGGCAGGAGTGGTTTCATACTGCGATCTTTTTCACCTTTCAGGGTTTTTGCAGAGGCTCAGCAAGAGCATAAAGTAAACTGAATGTCCTAGGAAGGCCCTGTGGGACTGAAAATGGGGGTAGAGGGTGCCACATTAAAGCAGAGAATACCCGCTTTTCTGATGTCTTGATTTCAAATGCCTTAACTGGTATAACAGCTTTCTAAGAAATTGACAGACTTGAAACTCTGAAACAGACTTCTAGCAGAAAAAAGTCCCATAGTCTTATTACTTTTCTCAGATCTGAGCACCTGGGGCCTTCTAAAAGGACGTCAGCCTTTGAAAAACAGCACTGGTGAATAGGGCGCTCCTGCGATGAAGTTACCTTGGTGTCAGAGGACAGGATGCTGAGTTTCTGTAGCTAGTTCTGGTGGTGTACGTGTCCCTATGACCACTCTCAGGTAACGGTAAAGTGGATTTTATGCACAGACCTATCTCTGGGATCCTAAAGTTTCCAGGTAAAGAAAAGGGTGTGAGAGGATGCTGCCATTACCATCAATGGCCCACAAACACACTGCTAATGTTAGAGCTCAAATTGTTTTGTTTTGTTTTCTGGTACCGGGAATCGAACTCACAACCTTATACTTGCCAGGCAGGCGCTGTGCCGCTGAGCTAAATCCCCAGCCCCTAGAGCTCAAATTGTTGAGCTAACCTGGGAGTTTTATCACAGGAACACAAAAGCTACCTTTTCTACCATTGCTGTCTCTCCTGCTCTTTTGCGTTACAGAAGATTTGAAAAATTGGAAGTCCTGCAGCAGGGCAGAACACATTTTCACTTGAAGAATCCTGGTAACCTGGGGCACCATAAAAACTCATGTTCTCTCAAAAACTTTCAGATATTTACACATGGCCCTAAAAAGACCTTGTATAATGAAAAGTCTAGTATTTTAGTGAACCGCTTTCCAGATCCTACCCAGATATTAGCTTTTAAATACTCAAAAATAGCAAGACAGGGTAGAACAGACATTTAAAGCACTGTTGCACAAAAACTTCAACAGCTGAATCCAAGTGTGTTACAAATGAGTAAGAACTACACTGAAGGGGCGAAAAAGAAAAGAATGTTTAAGTAACTTTGAAAAACAGCGTCTTAATTGAATGTTCTTAGGCTGAAGACAAAAAGAATGGTTTCTGACCTAGTGCTTTTCTTGTTGGGGGGAAGAGCAATTTCTCAAGTTCTTTATGCAGTATAGTAGGATTAAACAGGAAAATATATAGAGTGTGCATACATGTATTTCCTAGCTCTGTTCGGTTACAGGGCCTATGAGCAGTAGAACTGTGGCTGTGATAAGCACGTCTAGCACCCGGACATTAGCTTCTAAACATGATGTCCAATAAAGGAACTAAGGATCCTTGGCCAAGTAATTAGCTCCAGTGCTGGAGAAGGGGAAATGCAGAATGAGCTGGAGCACCCTGTAAAGCCAGAAATGAAGATGTGCTGAAAAAAAATGTCAGAACGCAGGAACCAACCTAGATGAATAAAGCTAGCACAGCTTTAGCAATGACAACACTGGTAGTATTGGATCTTAACTGTTAGAATAAAATATGCATTAGTACATACAGAGATACAGAAAAATTTGAGTGATGAACTGAGACACTCTTTATTACAGAAAAGTTAAAGTTAATGAAAATATAAGAAATAATAGTAGAAAATCACCATTAAACACAGTAATAATTGCAATAAACAAGATCCAGGGATGAGTGCAGATATTTGTGGGCCACATCTGAAAGAACCAAGGTAGTTTTTATAATCTGGAAGCACTTCCTCCAATACTAATTGTACAGAGGAGAGAGATAATTGTAGACACCGCTGTATCCAAGTGATCCAGGTAAATGTTAATGGTGATAAGACGTCCGTGCCGCAAACCTTTATTACACCCTGAAAAGCGTGCTGTCATTTCACTGTCCTGCAGACACTGAGGAATCACGCGTTGGGGATGTAGAGGAGAAATGATTAAAGGAAATGTGGGAAACAGTAAGGTCTGTGAACAGAGGAATACATGAAGGGAACCACTGAAATTAGAATATGTGCTTTTTAATTATTTTTATTCTCTTTAATGGTTTGATCAATCTTGCATTCTTACATCTGGTAGTCTGAGCAACCTCATTGAAGATAACAATATGTAGTATAACAACCACTATTAATTTCTATCATTCTGTTTTGAAACCCTGTATCATTTTTATTGTTTTTGCTTTGTTTTGTTTTTGTCTATGGTGTTATCTTGTCATTTTTTAAAAATTATCTTTAAAAAAAAGAAATTAGAATAAGGTTCAGAATTTAGTTTTTACTAATTCTGGTAATTGTACCATGGTTAGTAATGTGAATATTAATAGAAGGAGGGTAAGGAGTATATGCTGAAATGCAGCAAGGTCTGGAGGTCTGGTAGTAATTGTTACTAATTTTTTTCTTCTAACAGACAGTAGTCTTGATAAACTGTGTTACTTTGAGTGGAGAAAATCTCTTTTTTCTTGACAGTCCCTTTTTTCTTGACAGGTAAATGAGGTGAAGAACGTGAGTAAGAAAATAGTAACCAAAAAATATTTTCATCCAGCCAGAAATTTAATAATTGCTGTTCTCATCAGATTGAAAAAGAAATGACTGGCACATCTGTAATTTATAATTATTTAAAATCTAAAATTTTATATTCAAGGAGTGTATGCTAAATTAGTTTGAAATAGTATTATAAATAAAATGAAATAAGATATATAAGGTAAAAGAGACATATATTCCAGTAGAAAGTAAACTGTTCTTTGGTTCTTTCTTTCGCAATTTCTATAGCAGAGAGACTTTCAAACAGCTGGCTGGATGTTCGTCACATTGAAAAATATGTAGACCAAGGTAAAAGTGGAACGCGAGAATTACTGTGGTCCTGGGCACAGAAAAACAAGACCATCGGTGACCTTCTACAGATTCTTGAGGACATGGGGCATCATCGAGCTATTCATTTAATTACAAAGCACGGTAAACGCATTCTTCAAATACAGCTCTTGATCTCCCAACAACAGTTGTAATTTTTGAATGGAAATAATGCATTTTGCCTAAGACATGGACTCATCCTGTTTTTGTCTCAAGGATTTCTTACCTGTCACCTTCCTCTGCAGAGGACCTTGCAGCTTCACATATGTGTGTGCTCACGCGTGAGTGTGGTGTTTTCTTCCCATGTTGCTTGACTTGTACAATGCATTCTTTATAGTTTTTTTTTTTACTTTTATTTACAAATTACTGGCTTTAAAATGCATGGGGCTGGGGATTTAGCTCAGTGGCATAGTGCCTGCCTGGCAAGTGCAAGGTCATGAGTTCAATTCCTGGTACTGGAAAAAAACAAAAACAACAAAAAAAAGAGAGTAAAATGTATCATTTCTAACAGCTAAGAATCAGCTCCAAAAATTGAAAAGCTCTTTGAATTATAACAATGAAGATCATAATATTTAAGAAAATACAGATGCTACCCTTTGTTTTATTATATAATTAGAATTCAGAAATATAATTGGATTTTCCCCATGTATTTTAGTGCAAATGCTACCTCCACAGTGGACTTGGGTTTTTATTTTACCTTCACTGCTTTTATTGTGCTCCAATCTTAACTTTGTCTTTCTTACCTGTCATTCATTCCATAACACTTCCCTCTTTGTCTGTTTTGATTCTGATAAGTAGAGCCCATTACATTTCCTCATTTTTTCTTTGTTAGCAAAATAGTCCGTTAGCACTATCTGCTCTGTTTCTTCCGCTTGGATTTATTCACTGCAATAGTAATGATCTTGAGTGATCTTGGGCCTTTGTGTTACAGGCTCGGGACTCTTAGGTTGGACACTTTTGAGTCAGTATCTTTATTCTTTGGTCCACTATACCCATATTTTCAGTTTTATATCTTTGAGCACATGTTCTTTGGTAACTTATTAGTGTATAGGAACCTCTCCCTTATTACCCAAAGGAGACACACAAGGATAAATCATGAGTGATATGTACCAGAAAATTACAGCTTCGGAATGAGTTTTATTTTGTAATCTTCATATTAATGGGATATTAGTTCCTCATAAGTTCCCACAATGATATTATCTGTATAACGTGGCTAATCATTCTTATCCTTTTGTCCACGCTTTCTTCACTTGGTTTAGTGCAACAGAATGTGTCGTTCCAAATCTGAGCAAGTGGAATGTAGGGGTCCCTGGGAACTGCAGATGCCATGTCTTTGCATTATCTGAGCATTTTCCAACCACTACAGCCACCCACAAGACTTGCTATTTTCAGTATAAATCTATACCAGTTTCATAGGACACGGGTGTGTTTTATACTTCAGTGTCATGGAGTAGATTTCAGAGTATATTTTCACTCTCTGTGTTGTTTATTTATGCAGCAGAGAATGATTTAACTGTAAGTAGAAGAAATTCCACATTCCTGGTTGACTCTTAGTCTGTTGCAAGGTTGATTTTGCTTTTTAAAATAAGAGATTAGCTGATTAGAGAGGCGATTATTTACTGTTCCAGTATAGGAAGTTAGGTAAATTCAAGATGAACAGGACAATAATACTCAAGTATTTTATTAAAGAAAATACTATTGTTTAATTTATTGAGTTGAAACCCCCTTACCCCCTAGAATTGTGCAGATTGCTAAAAGTGAAATGTGATGATTCATTGGAAATGTGTAGCCTGCCGAACAGGTCAAGTTGTAGCTAGTCCTTGTAGTTACTTCCTGACTTACGAGAACTTCTAATTGAGAAATACCTAAAAAGATTGAGTCATTCTATACTGCTACCATGGACAGATTTGTCAGTTAGGCATATAATAAATGTTTGCCTACCTTTCTTTAATTTTTGTCCTGTTTGGTGGAATGAGCTTTAGAGGAATGCTTGTTCACATTGTAACTTCCAGGTGTCTCCTTCTAGATTTGAGTTGTCTTCCAAGTCTTACTGAGAAGGGCTTTTTGTGTTTCCACCGGGAACTATTCCTGTAATTCAGGGTGCTGCCACTAGGTGGTTTACTCACAGCCAGAAAACATTCCCTTGAAGATCAGGACATAATCAAATTGTTAAAGAAATGAGAATCTTTAGTTACTGTTACCATTTTTCTGTTTTTCTGGCAGTCATGTCCTTACACACCACATATTTCTTTTGTATTTCAATGATCGGGAATTTCCAGTTTGACGTGAAATCTACAGCTTTCTACTGGCTTTTCAGAAGAACCATTTTGAAGCTTTGCTTTTGTGACTTTATTCACAACAAAAGGATGATTGCTTTCAGTGCCTTTACAGCCCCCCAAATTCAAATTTTATTCCATGTGACAATACCCACTTCTGGATGTTATTTCTTTTTCTTGTCTAGTTGTTTTGGCTAGATCTTTTAGTATAATCTTTAGCGGAAAATACTCAGTCTTTTACAACAAGGTATGATGTTAACTGTATGGGTTTTTCATATATGCTTTGTATCAAATAGATAAAATTCCCATCTATTCTAAGGGTTTGTTTCCTGATTTTTATCGTGGTAGAATATTAGGTTTTGCCAAATGCTTTCCCACAATCTCTTGAGATGAACGTACAGTTTTTGTCCTTCATCCTATTAATCTGGTATGTTCCATTGATTTTCAGATGTTAAATAAATTTTATATATGTTGAATAAATCCACCTTGATTATGAAATATACATATTTCTCACTTTGGTTTGCTGTTATTTTGTTGAGGATTTTTACATGTATGTTACTAAGAAATCTTGTTCTGTACTTTCTTTGTAATATATATGCCTGGCATTGGTATCAGAATAATACTGGCCTCACTGAATAATTTGGTTGTTGTTCTGTCCTCTTCTATTTTTAAAGAATTTGTGTAGGGTTTGTGTTAAAGTATAATTGAATTAACCAGTGAAGTTATTTGAGACTGGATTTTTCTTTATGGAAAGTTTATAATACTAATTTAATCTCTGTGTTGTATGTGGATTCAGATTGTTTCTTTCTGAGTTAGTTTCAGTAATTTGTATCATTCTGGGAACTTATCCATGTCACCTAAGTTATCTAATTTTTTGGCATACAGTTGTTCGTAGAATAACTTACAGAAGCTTATAATTCTTGTTGTTTCAGTAAGCATGGTAGTGATGTGTCATTGACTTACTGACTTCTGTCTTCTCTCATTCTTTCTTGGTAAGTCTAGTTAACAAATTCTTTTTTTCCCCTCTTTTTAAAACACCGACTTTGGTTTCACTGATTTTCTCTTTTGTTTTTTATTCTTTATGTTATCTCCACACTGCTCTTTATTATTTCCTTTGTTTTACTCACTTCAGTTTAGTTTGCTTGTCTTTTTCTACGTGCTTCAGGTGAAAATTTAGGTGGTTGATTTAAGATATTTCCCCTTTTCTAAGGTAGGCATTTGCAGTTATAAATTTTCCTGTAAACATTACTCATGCTGCATCATATGGGCTTTGCTTTGCTGGATTTTCATTTTCATTCATCTCAAAGTATTTTCTAATTTATCTTCTGAATTTTTCTTCAATTCTTTAGTTATTTATGAATGTCTTGTTTAATTTCCACATATTTGTGGACTTCCCACATTTTCTTTTGTTGCTAATTTCTACTTCAATTACCTTGTGGTCAGAAAGTATACATTGTGTGCAGTGCATAATGAATGATTATGATTTCAAACCTTCCAAATATATGGAGGCTTATTTTATTATCCAGCGTATGACCTGTTCTGGCTAGTGTCTAGCATATACTTGAGAACCATGTGCATATTCTGCTTTGGATGGAGTATTCTATAGATATCTATAAGGTCTAGTAGTTTTATAGTGTTGTTGAACAAGTTTTGTTATTAGTTGTGTTTGTTGCTAGTTTTCTGAGCAAAATAATTAAACACTACAACATAATCTAAGAAAACTGGAAGGTGAAATAAAAACTTTCTAAAGTCTGAATCAAAATGTTAGAAATGACAGTGAAACATTTTAACCTTTGTAGAAAGCTATATAGATTCCTTTAGTTCATGTAAGACTATAAAAAACAAAATTATAGTCTATATTTGGGTAGTGGCAGTGAGTATTGATAGTTGATAACTCATGCTCACAACCACCTATAATACCTTATGGCATAAAATGATACAAAAATACACTAATACAATATGTTCTAATACATAATATGTAGCAATATATTATTATATATTATAATAATATAACTTCAATATTAAAGTTATAAAAGTATGACTATATTATAGCTTTAAAATTTTTAAATATGTACAAAAAGCTGGTAATAATTTTACATTTTTGCTTTCAATTTTCTAGTTTGTATTTTAATATTTTAATGATGTCTGACAATAATTTAAAGCAATTATTTGTTTTAAGTGAATAAAGTAATATTTTTATAATACTTGATCATTAGAAAACTGTTTCACACGTGTAAACTTGTAAGCATTCCACAGGAATGAAGCTGAGCTGTAGATACGAATATCACTAGCGAGATACTTTCAATTTCAGAAAGAAGAAAAGCACTACAAACAAAAGTGTTTGTGCTAGCTTCTTTTATTTCTCTTTCAGGAACAGGCATGCGTCCTTTGAAGGAGAGTCATCAGGAATGTGGATTTCCGCACATACCAGCCAAGGTAGAGCACGTATGCACAGAAATGACCCTGGGATGCCGTTGCATATATAATTGAAGTTCTCCAGCAGAAAAATACCAGATATGAAGTGATTTTTTAAAAAATGAAAAATGCCCCAGTTATTTAATAGTTCTCTGTTTAGTTGAGGATTCAGACATTTGTAAATGTCTGAAAAGGAAAAGCCTCCCTGTCTCTGCCATCCGTCTGAGCTGGGGTTGAGTACAGTGAAGGGTGCTGTGAGTTACACATTTGTCTTAACTCAGCCTTTTCCTTTTTCTAGTTGGTGTTTTGCATGTTGTTATTTTTCATTATAGCAAATTAGCAGAGATTTTTATGGCATTAGAACTCATTTAAAATAGACTCTGGCATTGATACTTCAATGTTTACAGTATGTATGGAGGCCTTAGCAGTGTCCGGCAGGGCAGTGAATACTGTTGAGTAAAGTGAGATGGCAGCTTCACACCAGCTTTCGTCCACGTTAAACCCTGCTCTAGTGTACTCCGCAGTCTCCAGGGGAGCTTTAGATTTCTGTAGGGGCTCTGGTGTTTTTTCTCAAATTATGAAACGCAACTACCTTAGTATGTATTTTTTTCTTTTAGAAAACAGCCAATGTCACAGTGAATAATGTTCCTACTCCTGAACATAATGAAAAAGGTAAACAAACAAAACAAATCAACTTTTTCTTTAAGTCATGTAAGTGAATTGAGATAAGAGCATACCCAGTAAACACTGTAACCATTTATATCCAGATTCAGTATAAACCTCCGTAGATTTCACAGATATTTTGAATTTTGGTTGTCATGTGTAGTTCTGATGGATGAGACTTAAGAATCCGTTGGCGAATGAAGAACATAATTGCTGTCTCTTCTCCCAGAGGGACTTTGTTAGTGAAGATTTCCACTTCAAGTGTCACAAGAAAACATTTGAACACTCATGTCCTTTTATATAGTTTTAGAAATTTCATAGCAGTTGCAAAGATCTTTGAGATGATTATAGAGCAATGCGGAGGGTCCATATGAAAATTGAGTTTTCACATTAACTTTCCTACTTTATTAGTAGAGAGAATAATTTAGTCCCACCTGGGAATCATTCTGACAACGTTTTGTTTAGGGCTGCCTTGCCTTATCTTTTTCACTAGATCTGGTGTTACTCTTGTTGAAAAGAGAATTAAGAAGGTTAGATAAGGTTTCCATCCTTTAGCAGTCAGATCTAAGTCAAATTATAAGTGTCTTTAGAGAGTATTCTCTGTTAGCTGTAGGAATACAGCCCAGGTTTGGCTTTGATAGATTTAGCCAAGCATTTTTAAAGAAATTTGTATTAGATTATTTTAAATGTTTTTTTCCCAGTCTCCCTTTGGATGATTTTTTCTTTTTCTTTTTTTGTCTTTTTGAGACAGGGTCTCGCTGTGCAGTTCAGGCTGGCCTTAAGCTCATTTTGTAGTACAGGCTGGTCTGAAACTCACAGTGATCCTCCTGCCTCAGCCTCCCCAGTGCTGGGATCACAGGCATGTGCCATCACACCCGGCCTTGGATGATTTTTTTAAAAAGGAAATTATCTTCCTAATTTACTCTGAAAGTAAATTATGCCGTTAGAGAGGTTTTAGCTCATGAAAACTATTTCTGTTAGTCATGCTTGGAGATTATTATTTGAGGATATCAAGAGATACACTTCTGGGTTTTATTTTAGTGGTTTTAGGTTCCTAAAGGGTCAGTAGCACTAGTGTCAAGGAAACAGCACATTGGAATGGTTTCCCCAAGCAAGCACTTCAGCTGCTCTGTGCGGAGAGGTGATAAAATCACAGCAGTCCTCGTCCAGATTCCTAAAAAGCCGGTTATTTGCTCTGTGGGGTAACGAGAACCAGCCCCAGTGAATGAGCAGAGAGCACGTGCCGGGCTTCAGCTCGGGTTCGTGGCCTTTTCACTGCTGACTTTCCCCTGGGCCCTGATGCACTCCCTTGGGGACGTCCTGCTTGTCCAGTGACGTTGGTGCTTGAGAAGAGAAAGAAAGGTGCTCATCTTCTTCCTGTTTTTCCTCTCTAAGGAATATTGCTGAAGTCCCCCATCAGCTTTCAGCACATCGTAGAAGGAACCAGAAATTTCCACAGAGACTTCCTAATTGGCGAAGGGGAGATTTTCGAGGTATACAAGGTGGAGATTCGAAACCGAACATATGCCATTAAATTATTGAAACAGGTATGAAAAGAATTACTATCACAGGCTAGCTATTCCATTTGCTTGCTCATATTGCACGTTAAAATGCTATTTTAGTATGGAAAGTTTTAATATGAAAACACTGAAAGTATATATATTTGAAAATAAAGTTTCCTAAACAAAACTAAAATACCTGACTAGAGAACTGACTGAGAAATGAATGTCCGTCTTGTAAGAATATGGAAATTAAATCCTTCCCGTGCTGAGATATATTGCATGAAAAAGAATTCTGTGAAAAGCTGTTTAGGGCCTCAGGGACTTTGCCCCGAGGACTAGGCTGTGCTAGTCTTCTTTGGGGAGCACTGTCCTCTAGGCGTCTTCAGTGCTGCTTCATAAGTTGTCTTCCATCACCATTCCGGGGGTGGGAGAGAGGAGGCTTCCAGTAGGGGCAGCAAGCTTACTGCAGAGCAGGTGGAGGTTGCAGGATAGGTAAAGTACTATAGCCAGGAGAGCAGAGAGGGAATTAGCAAATCAAACCTCAGGGTCTGTAAGAGATAGGTACCTGCACAGACACACCGAAGAGCTGTCCTTCGTGTTCTTCGCTGTTAGTCTGCAGTCCTCAAACGGTTAGCCAGCTCCTGTGAACTTGGCGCTGTGCATACAGAGATGAAAAGGGCTCCTTCTGGCCTTGTGGTGCTCACAGTCTTTCACAGGCAGTGGCAAATTTAAGAAAGGATTAAACTGCTGAAGAGAAGTACTTTAGCAGAGATTTGTACAAAAGGGCCTGGGAGTGCATAAAAGGTAGTATTTCTACCCCCGGAGGAGGGATGCATCTAACACCTCAAAGAATATCTAGGGTAAAAAAAAAAAAAAGAAAGGGCTGGGGATATAGCTCAGTGGCATAAGTGCCTGCCTGGCAAGCGCAAGGTCGTGAGTTCGATCCCCAGTACCGCAAAAAAAAAAAAAAAAAGAATATCTAGGGTAGAGTAACTGCTCAATAGGCATGTTAAAAAAAAACGAAAATGGATTAAAAAATGTGAGCTTTTATGTGGATTTCGAAGGACGGGTAGAATTTTAGAAGAGAGTAAAGGAGGGGAAGTGCAGGTGGAACAAGTAGGCGGCCCAGGGGCCTGGAGGTGCAAGTGTGCACGCACACGTCTTCCTCGTGCGTGTCAGTTCATTTCGGTGTCTCAAAAGGTGACACTGAGAAGATACGAGGTGTGATCGCAGAATCCGGTGAGCAGGTGGGCCTGTCTTAACAAGAGTTGTTACAGGAGAGGACACATTACCGTGAGTTCTCATCAAAGTGCTCCTCCTCCTTGTCACTCGCAGACGCAGTTCTGGAGGGTCTTTCCTGAGTGTCTTTAGTTGTACTGTCACCGCTGCCTCAGGGTGCTGAACTGATGCAGGACAGTTGCCTCTCGCGGTCATTTTGACTCTGGGGCCAAGCAGAAGCCACGCAGTGCCAGTCCTGCTGGGCAAGGTGGGCGAGTGCCCTGCTGTGTTTCTGTTAAGCTGTCCTTCCGTTGGGGTGTCGCCTCACAGCAGCAGTCACGGCGTTTCCGGTCACATCTCCTGAACGCACTCGAGAGGACTTGCAGCATTGCCTCAGACGTGACAGAAACGATGGGATGAGTGCGTCTGAAGTGAGGGAGAGTATTTTGAGGGGGGTTAGTGGCCATCTGTCTTCCACTATAATAATTTTTAAAAATTTAAATATATACCATATATTTGGTCACCTCCTGTAGGTTACACCTGTGGATGGTTTTTAAGTAGGAGAACGAGTGGCTTACGTTTGTGTTTTTAAATAACACTTCATTTAAAAGGTAGGTGATGAGATTGGAATTTGACAAGGGAGTTGAAGGAAGATGACAAGAATTGACTGGAGAAGGAAAGACCTAGTGGAGGGATATTTAGATGTGCAAACTAAGATATGGACAGGGCCTGACTGGAACTGCATATCAGAATTACCTGGATGGCTAAGTACCTCTGCTGTGGGCCAGAGCAAAGCCAGTGCCGAAGGTGAGAGGGTGCGTCTCAGATAGGAGGTGAAATGGACCAAGTCCAGTGAGTCCTTGCTTACGGCCGGGACACAGGGGAGGAGGGATCTAAAGTGATCTCTGGTTTTCAGCTTACCGTGTATTATGGGGCCTTCAAAAATTATTTATCTGATTTCTTCCTTTTCTAAAATTTTAATTTGTACCACTTATTCTGTAGAGCGTTGTTCTGAGAAAATGAGCAGTAGGATAAGAAAAATCTACTCATAAAACCATTTAACAAATAGAAGTTGTTCTCTAGAGGTGCCTAACTAAAGTCCATTTCTTGGTGCCAATTATGGCCCCATTTTTATAATATCTTTTGGCTGAACCTGAGCTCCACCATCCAAAGGGTCTCTTTGCAGCTGCTACCAGGTCACATTCCCTTTTGGGAGTTTTTTTTTTTTTTTTTTTTTTTTCCTATTAGTCTGATTTTCGAATGGGATTTCATTGCCCTTACATGCCCTTCTCTTCTTGCTTTCCAGATGAGGGTTTTTAACCCCTCCAGTGTGGTTGGGATGACCATCCCACAGCGTTATTTTATTATTGCATAGTGTTGCTTTCTTCATCTGCTTCTCCCAGTGAATTAACTGGCTCTCTCTGAATAATTCTTGCTTTGGTATCTCTCTATCTTGTCCTATTATAGAGCCTATCCTGGTTTTTTGGCTTAATTGAATTATTTATGGAACTGGGGACGGAACTCAGGGCCTCACACATGCTAGCCAAGTCCCCTAATGCTGAGGAACATCCCCAGCCCTTTTTATTTTTTGTTTTATTTTCTTTTGAGACAAGGTCTCACTAAATTGCTGAGGCTGGGTTTGAACTTGGGATCCTCCTGCCCTGACTTCCTGAGTAGTAGGATTACAGGCCTGCGCACCCTGCATCTGTGAAAAAGTGTTTGTTGGATGAACTGAATGAAGTACAAGTCCCTTTCCAAGAACTTAGTTGCTAACTACTAAGAGTAAAGTGACCCGATGACTGCAGAGGACTGAACAAAGTCCCACTGTGTGTGGTCCTACCTACCTACGTTTTAGCTCTCTTTTAAGGTGGTGAATGTAAGTATGATTAGACTTTGCCTCTGCTTTTCTCTCCATCCCACTTACCAACATAGCCGACAGCCAGAGACGGACGGAGACACACACACACACACACACACACACACACACACACTCATACACTCACAGATATTTATCAGGAGACATATGACCACTTAGTGAAGCCTTAATCACAGCACATTTTTAAAAGACATTTAATTCTCTAACATTGAGGCATTACCTTCAGTTACTCGAAGTTAGGAAGTGAGGAACTGTATTACACATGTCAGATCTGTGCTTCTCAAAATGTAACGTTTACCCTGTCACCCGGGAACCTTGTGATGCTGAGTCTGGTTCAGCAGATCTGGGCACTGGCCCAGCGTTCAGAGCACTTCTCACCAGCTCCCAGTGTAGCTATTTTTTGGGGGGAGGAGTGCGTACAACCACACTGTCAGTGACAAGGTGTTAGAGTGCGAGGTGAGCAGAAACACGAAAAGTAACACCTTCATTTTTCAGATTGAGAAAATTAAAACTTCAGAGAAACTAAGGGGCTGGTGAAAAGTGACAGCAGAGACCTAATCTACCTGGTCTAGGACAGTACCCGTGTAATACGCACCTTTTGCTAAAGTGGACATGATTCATTGGCCCAGAGGACTGTTTCTGATGTAGCTTGGAAAGTAACTTCAAGAATTCCTGCTGGATTTCTCTCTGTTTCTGAGGACAGAGCTCTAAAAATTCTTCCCTTTCCAACAGTTTGTAACTGAGCACCACTCAACTGACAGGACCTAGGAGCAAACTTTCTTAAAAATTTTTTACGCTTGATTCTTTCTCTCTTATTTTTATTTTAAAGATAAAACTTAATTTAACTCTTTCATGGTAGAATTTAGGAACTTGAGATCTAAGGCCGCGCAATGATATGACGTGTTTGAAGGCATCAAGAATGTGCCCAGTACAAGCTCAGGGCTAGGAGCAGTGCTATTAGTAAACTTACGGGGTGCTCAGTGTTCATGTGTCAAGCTTTGGTTACCCTTTGAAGCTGCTTTGTGGTAAGAAGTTAGACTTTCACTTTGGTAGTGGGCTTATCTTTTCAAAACTAATGCATGGTATGCCTGAAACAGCATATCAAAATGAGCCAACCCACAAATGCCAAAATAGTAAACTTCTGCAGGACAGTGCAGGTTGCATAAATTGTTTTCTTTGTGAGATCAAGGGAAGAGTACCTAACTCTCATGAGAAAAAAATATATGTAATTTTTAATTTTGTATGTGTGAAAAAATACGGTTTAAGTTTAAACATAAAGTTTGGCAACGTGGTATATTACATGAAAAACTTTTAATTCAAGAGCAGTAGTTCTAAATCTCTTTGAGGTTAATGGGTTTTTGAAAATCTGTTGAAAATGAAGGATTCTCCAGAAAAATTTACAAATGCATTTATGCTTACAAAAATGCAATTTTTTATCTTTTCTATATTTAGGATAAAAAAATGCAGTATAAGAAACATTTGAAGAAATTTTTATCTGAGATTGAAGTTTTACTACTGTGAGTATGTTTTATCTGTAATTTCTCCCCTTTTTTGCCTGGGTTTCATGTCTGTTTATCTTTGATTTTACAGCACAGTGCTTGGCTTGGTTGGCATTTAATTAACGTGGTTTGGATGTTGGAACACTGGGTAAATTTTTGACATCTGCTTCCATATATTTCTTAAACTACATCAAAAACACACCATTTCCATAGTTCACTTGAATGTATTTTAACAAGGAACTGTCACAAGGAAGTGGGTTAAATTGTGTGTGACTAACATGGTTGAATAATAATCCCCAGAACATTAGAGTTGTATATATTTCCATTTTCCCCCTTCCTCAGAGACACTACAATCTAGAAACCACTTCATCAGGATAAGTCTCTTCGGGAAGAGTTTTAGAGAAAGAAATGAAGTGCTTTTGATATGCATATTATTTTCTGTAAATTCATTCATAAATCTGAGAGTCCTTGGGGACAAACTTGAGTGACTTCATTTTCACATATATTTATACCTGCAGCTGTGCAGCCTGCTTCGTTGGAGACCCCTGGCCCCTACTGTTTATTCATCACATTTCATGCAGAGCAAATGTTCCTTTCAGATGTTTTCTAAACAGACACGTAAATTAGCGGTGCAGGGAGGGTGAGGAGAGAAGGCATTGCACTGAACCGGCGCCCCTCTGTACTGAGGGCCAGAAGTGAAAATGCTAGCGGTTGGTCATAAAAATCAGTGCCTGTTAGTCGCTAAAATTGAATCTAAAATTTAATAGTAGGTTTTTGCATTTAGGTTTTATTTATTTGCCTATGAAAGTACAATTCAGACTTTTCAAAATTCCAAAGGTACAAAAAACATAAACCATAGGAAGATTTTTCTCATACTTCCCAGCTGAACATTATTAATTTCTTGTGTATATATACTCAGATATTTTCTACATAGACAAACACGTATTTTATCTTCACTTTCATCCCTTTACACAGAAGGTAGCATTACCACATTGCTTGCTTTGCTCATTTGTGTATCCTGTTCTGTGCTGTATTGTACCTCTCTCAGTTGAGGGATTTTTAGGGGTTTCTTTCCTAATGTTTTATTATTAAAAAATAATTCTGTAACAAGAAACCTATGTTTTTGCTATTACATAAAAACATTGTTCTCAGGACCAATGAAAAGGAGGTATTTTTCCTGTTGTTTTCTCCTAAGAGCTTTACAGTTTCAGATCTTACATTTAAATCTGTAATATAATTATGAATGGGTTTGTTTTTTTTTTGTGGTGTGGTGCCAGATGAATTTACTCTTTAGTTTTTTTGGTACCAGGAATCGAACTCGGGACCTCACACTTGCCAGGCAGGCACTGTGCCGTGAACTATAAATCCTTGGCCCCAAATTCACTTCTCTTTGAATGTGGATATCCAGCTTTCCTAATACTGTTTATTGAAGAGACTGTTCTCTCCCTCTTATGTTTTTGGTATCCTTGTCAGATTAATTAAATGTGCTGCAGCTGTGCAGCCTTCCTCATTGGAGGCCTCTAACCCTATAGAGTTTGTCACCTTTACAACTAGAAAATGTTCTTTTCTGATGCGTTCTGAACAGATACGTGAAGTAGTAGTGCATGTGTACGGGGGATGTTTCTGGACTCTGTTCTGTCCCATTGCTCCCTGTGTGTTTCTGTGCCAGCACGTGCTCTGTTGGTTGCTAACCCTTGTGATGCAGGTTAGAATCGGGAAGTGAGCGCCTGCAGCCTTCCTCTTTCTCACCATTACTTTTCACTCTGTTCCTTCACTGTGCATCTTAGGAGTCCTTTCTGTTCCTCTGAAAAGTGCACTGGGATTTCAGTGCGGTACCTTGGATCTGTAGATCATTCTGAGTAGTAGGAACATTTTATAGTATTCTTCCAATTCGTGCATTCTATATTATCCCAATTCCAGTCAATGAATATTTTCTTCTTACTGTGTCTTTGATTTCTTTCATCAGTGTCCTACAGTTTTCTGTGTGCAGATTTTCCATCTCCTTGGTTATATTTATTCCAAAGTATTTTTGGTGATGTTGGATATGGAATTATTACTTTTCTCAGATAGTTCATTTTAATGTATAGAAGCATAACTTTTATATGTTAATTTTGTATTGAGCAAATTTAGTGAATTAATTTATTCTAACTTTTTTTGGTGAGTCATTTTCTATACATATGTGTAAAATTATACCATTTACAAACAGAGCCAATTTAACTTCCTTCTTTCCAATTTGGATTCTGTCTCTCTCTTCTCTGTCGCTCTCACTCACTTGCTTTGGCTAAGACTCCCAGCACTATGTCAAGCAGAGGTGGCGAGAATGAACATCCATGCATTACTTCTGATTTTAGAGGAAAAACTTGCAGCTTTTCAGCACTGACTGTGGTATAGGTGTGGCCTTGTTAAGTGTAGCCTTACTGTGTTGAGGTACGTTCTTTCTATCTTTAATTTATTGAGACTTTGTATCCTGAAGGAGTGTTGCATTTTGTCAGATGCTTTTTCTGCACCCACGGACATCACGTGATCTTCGTCTTTCAGTCTGTCAATGTGGTATACAGGTTGAGCACAGCTGCACCGCACAGGTAAATCCTGTTTGGTCGCGGTGTCTGATACTTCCAGCATTCTGTTGGATTTGGTTGCTGCCATTGGTTGAGTTTTGCAAGGATCTTGACCTGTAATTTTCCGTGCTGATAGTGTCCTTTTCTGTCTTTGGTATAAGGCAATGGGAGTCTAGCAAAGTGGTTTTGGAAGTGTTCTCTCTATCCCAGTTTTTTGAAAGAATATAAGGATTGGCGTCAGTTCTTCAAATGCTTGCTAGAATTCATCTGTGAAGCCGTATGTACTAGGCTGTCATGTTTGGGAAGATCTTAATTACTGAATCAGTCTTCATTGTATTTTTCTGTTACGAAATGAAATACTTTTTACTAGGCTATCGTTTTGTCTTAGTTTATTCTAGTGTTTGCCCTGTGGAAGTTATTTTAATGTACTTGAATTATCTATCTCTTTTTTTGTAGATTTTGTGTTATATTTTAAAAGTTCTTCCCTACCAAGAAGTTGTAAAATAATTCTCCATTGTTTCTAATGCTTTTAGTTTTTTCTCTAGAACATTTAGCTTTATTTTTATATGTAAATGTCTGTTTTGTTTGGTTTATTTGATGAGCTCGTTTCCGTATGAACTACAACTATTTCTCTATGTTCCTTTATGAACAGCCTGTTGGTATTTTTACTGGGATGGTATCAGCTTTACAGATTACTCTAGGAGGAGTAACTTCATGGCGTTTACTATTCCTGGGCTATCTTGATGAATACTGTTTTTCTATTTGATCAATAATGTTTAAAAATAAGCAAATGGTCATTTCTTCTCTGTGGGCGAGGAAGCAGAATGGCCAAGCCTAACTGTGTCTGCATGATATCTGTCATCTACTTTCTTCCAAAGATTTTTCTCTCTCTGAATTATTTTAGGTTGCAGGAGAATTAGCCAGTCAGTGGTACAGATCAACTGCTTAACTAGCTAAATATATCGCTACAATTTCTTTTCAGTTCACTGCTTTTCCCTTTATAGATAGAATTTTAATCACAGTAGGTGTAGGGATCCTGTATAACAGAGGTTTTTGGCAATTTTAAGGGTAAACATCTCTTCATGTGTTTGTATATGTACATGTGTGTATGTATATACACAGAGAAACACACCCTTACTTGGGTAAGAAGGATAAAAAGAATCAGAAGCCATGTACATGCATGCGTGTGCGGGCACACATACACATAGATACATATCATGCATATATGTACATGAGAGTGCGTGTGTGTGTGTTTATAGGAAAGTCTTGCTATTAAAAGAAGCGTAACCCTCCATACTTCTGTGTTAGGGTGACTTCACCCAAACTTGTATACTTAAATCAGTCAGCTGAACAATTCAGTTGTGTTATCTTTATTTAATAAATAAGTCATATTGCATTCACATGAATACAATAAGTTAATATTGAATATTGTTATTTATTTTTATAAAGTTTCCAATATTCCAGATCTTAGGAATTCTTTGCTTTAATTTTTGTCTTATATGATATTTTTACTCAGAGTCATTCAAAAAAGTTCTGCTACCTCCTAGAACCCTTTGGACCATTGAGGAAGGCAAATCACACGTCTGTGAAATTACTGCCCCTTTGCCGAATTTACCTGCTTTCGACTGGCTCCCTGTCTTGCTGTATTGTCCCCCGAACCACAGTGTTTTCCGTGTGAACAACCCTCTGATGTCCTTAACAACCTTTTGTTTTAAGGTTTCACCATCCCAACATCCTGGAGTTGGCGGCATATTTTACAGAGGCTGAGAAGCTCTGTCTGGTTTATCCGTATATGAGAAACGGAACACTGTTGGACAGACTACAGTGTGTCGTAAGTTGTATTTATCATTCTGCTTCATCCTCCCAGCCTTTGGAGCCTGGGGCTTGGGGAGCCACTGCACCTGTCCAGGGAGCCAAGAAGCCAAGCTGTGTGAACGTGAAAGCATAGCAAGAATAGGTTTCTAAAGTAGAGGGGGCAGCCGGGCGTGGTGGCCCACACCTGTAATCCCAGCACTCGGGAGGCTGAGGCAGGAAGATCGTTGCGAGTTTGAGACTAGCCTGGGTTGCAAAGTGAGTTCAAGGCAGCCTGAACTGCATAGTGAAACCCTGTCTACAAAAAGACAAAACAAAAAGTAGTAGAGGGGGCTTCCCTGTGAATTAGTGTCTTACTCCTAGAAGCCTTTTATAAGTTCCCGATTACTGGGTTCTTGTTGCCGAAGGAGTTACTGGGTCCTTGTTGTTTACTGATTCTCTACCTCGAGTGAGTTTATATCAACTACCCTTATTTCTCTGATAATTTTAATTTGCATAACTTTATGCAAAGTGTCATTCAATGTAAGGGATGTGCATAAAAGTGGTGCGAATCCCTGAAAGAGAAAGAGGTGGAATAAGTCCTATGAGCTCTCCCAGACGTTTTTGAAGGATTGATTGAAAACCAGATTCCAAAAAAGTTGTTTTCACTACAATGAGAATAAAAGCAGATTATTCTCAATTACGCACACTATTGTGCCACAAGTGATTGAAGTGTCTTACTTAATGAACTGTTAAACAGTGTCACCTTCCCACGTGTTTTTTGTTGTGGGTTTTGTTTCGTGGCCCTGGCGATCAAACCCAGGGGCACGCTACAACTGAGCTTTCACTCAGCACTTCTTTTTTTGAGACAGGAGCTTGCCAGTTGCTCGGGCTGGCCTCAAACCTGGAATCCTCTTGCCTCAGTCTCTCCTTTTTTTTTTCTTTTTTTTTTGTGGTCTCAGGTTTTGGTAGGCTAGATAAGTACTCTCCTACTGAGCTATCAGCCCACTAGTCATTTTGATTAAATTAATACTGAAAACTGTTAGGTATTTCTATCACCTATAAAGAGTTCTAGAACCATCACCAGCAGCAGAGGGAAATCCACCTGAAATTTAAAATGGGTTGGAGCAAACCAAAAAGTGCTGGTTCACCTCCCTGGGCTGCCTTGCCCTCTGCTTCCCTTCCGGCCTCCGCGCAGTGAGCAGAGGTGGTTGTACCAGGAGGGGCAGCCGCGCCAATGGCTGTTTTCTTTCCAGGGCGGCACGGCCCCCCTCTCGTGGCATGCTCGAGTCGGTGTGTTGATCGGTGTATCCAGAGCCGTGCAGTACCTGCACAGCACGCAGCCGTGCTCTGTCGTCTGCGGCAGCATATGCAGGTAAGGACCCCAGGACCTTAGGTCACATCCGAGAGCCCCTCTCACCTCGTGGTGAGTCCTGTTTCATGCTCTTTGCTTTCTAGGTGTGTATATATGAGGGTAGTAAGAATTCTCACCTAGACAGTAAAGTTCTTAGAATTTTTACTAATGAAAGTGTGTGCCAGGTTAAAAAGCTACATTTACATTGCCCAAGGAAAGTTTATGTTATTTGGGGGGATTTGTGAATAATTCTGTATTGACTACACCTGATAAATGAATGCAAAATGAACCTGTATTTGCACACACACACTTCCCTCCAGTTTTTAAAACTGTGGTTTAACGAAAAGTTAAGCAGCTTCCGTAGGGATTCCTCGTCAGAGGACAGCAGTGAAGAGCAGTTGAAATTCCTGGTCCTTGAATCTCTAGTGTCTTCATCTCATTGCGCCGCCGCCTTGTAACTTTATATATTAGTTTGTGGCTACACAGAGTCTTCCAAGCATAGCCCTCGTGTTCAGTTTCTGAAATGTGAGCAGATTAGAGGCAGTGTCTGCTGATTTCCTGCGTCAGCAGTCAGAAGGACGCCTCCGGAGGGAGCAGACACACCAGTCAGACCACCGTGGGGAGCTGCTCTCTTGCGTGCCCTTCATCTTGAGCCTGTCCAAAGGTGCACCGTCACGCCTTTGCTGAGTGTCAGCGGAGACTGAATTCAGGTTTCTGCTTCTTCTGAACAGTGTTTTAGTATTTTTGAAGAGCTTTTTTGTGCTTCTGACCTAACAGAAGAGGAGCTGCTGGCTTACTTGTTTTTCTGGGGAAATGAATGTCATATGAGAAGACTCGAGGCCTTTGCTCAGTCGTGGGTAGTAGGGCCAGCACCCTGGAGATGCTCGCTTCTGGTGCAGTGTGCAGATTCACCAGCACTGTGAGCTTCCTGGCATCAGCATGGAGTCGAGTCCTCATTGTGGAACCTGAATGTAGAGGGACCGTGAGCCCTCAGGGAGCGTCACCCCCTGGGGCAGCTTCCCGAAGGTGGGGCGGCCCCCGCCCAACCTGAGGTCGCCCCTCTTCCACCCAAGTTGCAGTAGGTGCTTCAGGGTGTATTTTGCTCAGTGAACACGTGTCTGCAGTTTTATTGTATGTATTCTTCCTTTGGTTTAAAGTAAGTATTAGTTTATTTTAAATCCCATATGTGTAATACTGTATATTAATTTTGTTGTTTGCTTCACTGTGGCTGAGGTCTTCAGATCCGTTCCTGAGAGTCTGAAGGACAGAAGAGAGAGAAGGAAGAGGATGTTAGGTTCTGGCTCTTGCTGGGAGCGAGGGACAAGGAGAGCTACACACTGGAGCAAAGGGGACCTCAAGGTAGAGAGGGAGAAGGCGGGGCGTGGTGGTGCACACCTGTAGTCCCAGCACTCGGGAGCCTGAGGCAGGAGGATCGCTGTGAGTTTGAGGCCAGTCTGGGCTACAAAGTGAGTTTAAGGCCAACCTGAACTGCATAGCCTGACCCAGTCTCAAAAAATCAAAACCAAAAAAAGGTAGAGAGGGAGCAGATGTAGGCTCTGCCCACTTCTCAGTGCTTCACGTGGCTCTTGCCGGAGAGGGGGTTGGGATGTGACCCCCAGCGCCTCTCTTGCTGCTGGTGACCGTCCACGCTGTGGGCCTTGATTCCCACTTTCTCGCTTTCGGCTGTGGTCTTCAGGCCGGTGCCCAGGAGACGGGCTCAGAGGCAGAGGTCTGTCTGTGGGAGATTTTTAGGGAGAGCTCCCAGGAGCAGCAAATGCAGGAGAGGGGAGCAAGAGGGCAGAGCTGGGCCGATGGAGGGGGTAGGCCAGATGCCGTCATTCCTGAGGTCTCAGCCAGTACAGCAGGGAGACGGTGAAGCTGGGCCCGCCCTTCAGAGACATCTCAGAGACAGGCAGGGCGACCGGGCCTTTGCATCCTGCATCTGACCCCTCCTCAGGGGGTGCCGGGACGTGGGTGAAGCAGCTCCTCCTACGCTGGGCAGTTCTCAGATTGGAGCTCTGTTGCGAGCACCCCTCAGCCACCCCTCCCTGCTGGGAACCAGGAGCTTCCCAGGGCCTGTCCAGGAACTGGCCACACAGCACCATGGAGATGGAGGAGGATTGGGCCAGATAAGGTGCTAAAGAATGAGACCCAGGGAATTTCTACTCCCACTTCTTCCCCTCCCCCACTCCTCCTTTTCTTTTGTCTTCTCCTTCTTCTTTGTCTTCTTCTTCTTCATATTCTTGTCTTCTTTCTGAGACAGGGTCTTGCTATGTAATTCAGCCTGGCCTTGAACTCACCGTGTAGCCCAGGGTGGCCTTGAACTTGCAGTAATCCTCCTGCCTCAGCCTCCCAAGTGCTGGGATTACAGGCGTGCACTATCACACCCAGCTTAACCCCTGCATCTTATCTCAGTATCCCCTAACGTGTAATTCAGAGAGACTGATTTAAGAAGCAGACCTAACACTGAAAATGTGATTCTGAGCACATTACACGACTTCTCTAAGCCTGCTTTTCCCTCTGCAGGATGCTGCTAATAGAGTAATAGCGTCTGTCCCTTAGCACTAAATGGCATAAAGTACATAGGGAGGCGTGGCAGCGTCAGAGGCTGAGTGAGGCGCGGGCGGTCAGTCCTTCTGCCTGTTACTCTTCTGCTTACCTCCGCTGTCGGTTCAGGGTGTTGGACAAGTGGACTCACAGACTGAGTCCTATTTTAGAAGTAATACTTTTGTCGTAATACGTGTTGGTTCAAAGTCTTGAGTCACATTCATTTTCACTCAGACCTCTGCATGCGGACCACAGTGGAGAAGGCACTGATGATGGTATTCTTGTCCTTGAAGGTTCAGCTGACTCAAGAGCTAACACAAACGTGGCACATTGGTAACATTAAATCTGCCCACTGTGTGGTTGGTCATAGACGGCCTCCTGTCGTAAGAGCTCCAGACGGGTCTGGGAGGAAGTAGGTCACGGCCACGGACTGACTGAAGGAAGGGAGCGAGGCTTCCGGGTGGAGTGAGTTCATCCAGGGAAGCAGGGTCCAGGTTTGCCAAGTGTGTAACGAAAGCAAGAAAGACAAGCTTTCTGGAGAAGGACAAGCTTGGAGAATAGAGCAAGATGAGACAGAAGGATGGGGAATGTGGTGGGTGGGGTAGGGCTTCTGTGGGGCGGGGGACCTGCATTGGATAAGCTGAGCTGCAGTGGTGATGGGTTGAGGCCTGTGTGCGGTAAAGGTGGGAGCAGAAAGGTTCTGGAGTCTCTCAGATGGAGTCTCACTATTGAAAAGGAAGCCAGTGTCCCAGGTACTTACCCAGCCATGCTAAACTAAAACGTCGTTTATGTAACGCTGCTAGACACAGCTGTGTAACAGCCATGCAGAGCGCCAGAGCAATCTGATCAGAGATGAGGGAACATTCTGGAGGAGGCGGGACTTGAACTGGAAAGGTCGTTGGCAGCGTGTGTTACTGTTTTAGTCAGTAGAGGCCGCTGATGACTGCTGCCCTGCTGGGTGTTTCGCTTTGATCTTGAATATCCCCCGCATGCTCGTGCTGAAGTCTGAATCACTAACACCAGGGCTCTGGGAGATGCTGGGAACTGTGGGACGTTAGGTCACTGGGGTCACGCCACTGAGGGAGACACAGCACCCCAGCCCCTTTCTTGTCACACTCTCTTTGCCTCCCGGCCATGGTGAGGTGAACAGACCCTGTCGGTCACATGCTTCTGCCATGATGTGGATGCTGCCATAGGCCTAGAGCAACAGGGCCAAGCAAGCATGCACTAAAGCCTTTGACCCTGAGAGAAAATAAATCTTTTCTCCTTGTGTGTTGTTTATCTCAGGTATTTTGTCACAATAACGGAAAGCTAACACATTGGGCTCTCCACAGAGTGCAGAGATTCTGAAGTAGCCTCTATCCATGACACCCATGTGGACCTGTGTCAGGGCGTGCAGCTCCAGAGCTGCGGACAGCTGCTGGAGCATGAAGGCTTTGCAAGGGCTCCCCGGGGAGCCCCTGACGGTTGCAGAGCAGGTCAGCTGCGTCTGCAGCCCTTGCACTCGCAGCCCTCCTGCTGAGCTCCAGCAAAGGTGCTGATTAGTACCAACTCCAACCATAGGTGTCCCGGTCTTGTTAGTGACTTACCTGTTCTCTAGGACCTGCAGTGAGCCGCTCAGTTCATCCAGGCACGTGGACATTGGTCAGCGGGCGGTGACGCTCAGGCCCAGCACCCTCGCCAGCGTAAGTCAGCTGGTCTAGGCTGCCCTCCCGCACTTCTTGCAGCGAGTCCTTCTCTGTGCTCTGAACCTGGGCCCCGTGATTCTTGGCCTCTGGGCGTACCGTCCAGTTCTTCTAGGAGGGCCCCAGGACCCTGCCCCTTCTGCTTTTGTTGCATACTTTTTAAGTCCTTATGAGAAAAGACAGCTTCTAGTGCCTTTGTATTGTACAGCCCTGAAAATTGGATCAGAAAAGGACACCTCAGAATCTGGTCAGATAGTCACCTTTTCTGTAAGTCAGTCAAAGCTCTTCTTCCCTGGAGGAAGGAAAAATGGAAGCTTCTGTTTGTTCTCTTTTCTGTGTGGGCTCCAGTGTAGTGGGTCATGGAGGACTTCGTTACAGGTCACGTGACATCGTTAAGTTATATTAGTAATGCTGGGAAACAGTGCGTGAAATAAGATTGAGGAGGAAGAGTCAGACTGAATCAGCATGCAGTACATATAGCTTTGTACAACTACAGATTCATTTATTAAAAAACTTAAAAGCAAAACAGCAGAATATTAACAAGCCTTTATTTGAATGAAGAAACGCTTGATTTTTACTGATTGACCTTTTTACTTCTACTTTATGTTTTTTTAAAGTGTTTAAGGAGTACGCTTTACTCTTACAAAATTTATTAGAAGAAAAACCCTTGGGAGCAAATCTTTCTATCTCAAACTCACCAGTTAGGAGTTTAGAGAATCTTACTTCATTGCTAAATGAAATTCTTACGTAATTTTGATCGGTCTGTATAGCAGCGTGCTGTTCTTACACCTTTGTGGTTTTTAAACTGAAGCTTCTAAGGTCCTTATTCAGCAGCCTGCTGTCTGAAGTCTGAGCACCTCGTCCTGTTGAGGCGGATGAAGTGGGTCTGCGCTGCCCCGGGGAGGAGAGGGGGCGGAGGGCAGGGACGCTGAGTTCAGGCTTCCATCGTCCAGAGCCCGCCAGCGGTCAGGTCGGCTCCCTGCGCTCCGGTTATCTCCCTGCGCTTCGGCCTGTTTTCCAGGCTCACACGTCCAAGGACTGTGAAAGGAGAGGAACGTGATCCCCTGTTCTCTTACGTCCTGGCCAGCCTTGGCTCCCCGACTTAGGAGTTGGGGTACCCTAGGGAAGCATCGCCAGCCCCCACCCTCTGCCGCGCCCTCGGGAAGAGTCCTGAGATGCGTGCTTTCCAGAGCGCGCCCTCCCGGCCCTTCCTGTGTCCTCCGCTCCTCGTCGGCGCCCGCGTCTCCTCGCTGTCCCTGTCTCCGGGCGCTGGTGAAGAATGCGGCCTCGGGGTCGCAGGTCCCAGCAGGTCCCTCTCCATTACTTTCCAGCGCTGAGACCTTGCTAAGCGCTTAATTCCTGGAACTGGACGTGACGCCGCTGCACCTCCTCCCGGGCTTGTGAAGACTGAGTGAGCTGACGCGGGGAGAGCCCAGCCCGGGGCCGGGCAGTAGCTGCGATCGTTCCCACCCACGCGAGCCTCGCCACTTTACCCTCCACGTGCCGCAGCCGGCCCAACCCGCGGCCTCGCAGAGGGCCCTGCACGCCGCGCGCGTGGAGTGCAGCTCTACTAGAGCTGCTTTTATGCTGAACCAGAGTCCTGTGACTCACGCTTGAGTTCGTTTTCCCTCTGGAATCACCTATACACAGCTAAAAGGAGATAAAAGTTCGTAGTTCCTCCTTGTAATCAACAGTTTCTTCATCTTTTAATCATGAAGCTGAATAAAAGGACCTCCCCCCCCCCCCCGAGTTAACTGTACTAAATCAAGAGAGCATCGGGCAGGCTCGTACAAGGACTAGGTTTTAATCCTGACTCTGTCACTAAGCTGTTTTGCATAAAATGAGACCTGTCAATCATGGCACTCATCTGAAAAAGGAGCGGTATATCATAGCACCCACGACAGGTCAGTTTGCTCTCACATTTCATCTTCCATAGGTTGGCAGTGATAGTTCAGGTACGGTGTTGCGAGGGGATCTAGGGAGGGTGCTTTCTGAACTCAGTTAGTGATGTCTGCCAATAATACCAGGATATTTTGGTAACATTTGGGGCACATACTTACTATGCCTCTGCCCAGTGGTTTAAGGCGGCTCATGGCTTCAAATCTACTTAAGAAGCTAATTATATCAACAGGTAGGTAATCAGTGTCATCGCGGGGCTCTGGATTATACTTACGCAAACGACATAAAATGCTCTCTCTAGCAGGTAGTGTCCTTCATGCTGTCCGACAGGAACTGGGGGGAAGCAGAGGCCGAGGAGTTCAGAGGGGTTGAGTGGAACCTTCACGAGGGAAGTGAATCTCAGGGCAGCACAGAGGACTGGATAGAAATAAGCGGGGAGGGGTACTTTCAAGATGAGAGGAGCCGCATGAGCAAACCCCAAGACAGCAGTAAGCCGTTACGCTGACTGCACTGGTAAGAGCTAATACATGGAAGATGAAGGATGAGCTGCCGGGATTAGGGAGCTCAGTGAAAGCCAGAGGACTTCATACCCGGCGTAAATGCTCACTGAACAACTTGTTACTAATCCTCCCCATGACCCTGAGGTTGAGTATTATTGGTAACATCTCAGTTTGACAGGAGAAGCCACGGCTTACAGGAGTTCATAACGTCCTCTGCCACATGCTGTAACTGGGGAGAGCAAGGGACATTCTCTGTTTGCCTGAGTCCACGAGCATGCTCCTCTGGGGGATGAGAGGCCTGGGATTACTGGGAGCGTGTTGGATTTATTGGCAGACGCAGTAAAATAGGGAAGGAACGGGGAGTGTAATTGTGCTCCAGTTTGGAAATGCTGACCGACTCCTAGTGAAAGTGACAGCGGGGGCTGACTTGGAGGGAGAGATTAGGTCTAGAGATCTACATTTGCAGGCTTTGCTTGTTCCTGCAGTGAGAGTGAATGGCTTTCTAAGGAAGAAACTGTCACGGACACAGCTGAGGAACACCTGCAGAGAAAGCAGGGCCCACATTTCAGAGCCGTTTTCAACAAGTCTGGTGGTTTATTTAACCCAAAAATGTCTTAGTAATTTGAACTCTTCAAAGAGAGCGTTATAAAAACAAAGTTCACTTCGGGAGGGTGGAATCTGAGGAGGGAAGGATTTCAAGAGAAGAATCCTAAGGGTTGCATGCAGTCTATATTCTTGACAGAGGACTTTCCCATTTTCATTCGGGGTATGAAGATGCTTTTGAACTACAGGATCACACACAAGCACCTGGATTGCAGTTATGTAAACAGTGGTCTGTGCAGCAGAGTGTAGATCACGCTGCCCAGTGCGAACCTGGAGGGAGCAGGAGCCCTGGAGTTCAGTGGTGGAGCGGAAACTCCTCGGAAGAGCTGACCTTACGGTAGCGTAGAGGACGAGGTAGCACAGCGGGCGGGGTGAGCCGTCGTCTCCATCTCCCCGCCGGGCTTCACGGTTCTCACGCTGTTGAGCAGTTTGAAGTTGAAATGCAGGCTGTGCTCGGCCTGTTTCATCCCAGACACGTGTTCCTGCTCGTGCGCTAAGGCGAGGAGGTCATCTTGGCGAACGTGTCTGAGGTTTCCTACAGGGTCGGGCTCTTTAGTCTGGTTTGCCCTTTGTCTCCGCCAACTTAAACAGCCTTCCATGCAAAAGAAGGGAAACAGGAGGCCGTTTGCTTACGACTGGACTTTTGAAACCGAGATCCCGCAGAGCTGTAAGGTCGCACCGAGCGAATCACGGAGCGTTTCCGGGGCGAGGCCTGGGCTGAGTGGCCCCGTCCCGTGGTCACGGCGCTGTTCCAAGGACCCAGGCTCCTGCTGCTTTGCCCCAGTCCTGGAGTGCGTGTCTGTTGGCTGATGCGGTACGCGTCTGCGGGACTGGGCTCCCTAGGTGCTGAAAGGGTGTCAGTGCCTGCCAGGAGTGCAGAATATGTGTGGTTGATCGATTATTTAACCAGTTGCCTCCTTTTTCTAAAATTTTTTTTAGAAACATTTTAGATGGAAACAATTCTTTTTTCCCAAACTTTTCTATTCCTTCCCATTCTCTTCCTCTTTTAAGATATCTAAATATGTTCTTTTTTCCCTAAGAGATGCCAAAGGAATTAAATATGACATAAACAAAATTTCACCTATTCTACTTTGCCACCGCTGTACCTAAACCCATCGTTCATTTATACGCGTACACCCATATATGCATGAACGATTGGTGCCAGACTTCTTCTCCATTACCTTAAATTACCTAGAAGTATTACTTCAGTTGGGTTTGTACAGAATGTAATTTTGAAACTCAGCTGGTTCCTTAAAGTGAATTAACCCAAGGATGGGTCGATCTTTGCCCACATGCTGCAACCTCCTGGAACACTGGTACTGAAGTCAGTGTCCTTGGACTTCTAGAGAGAGCCAGCAGAGCCTCTTGCGATTTTAAGGTGTGTTAATGGACCTAGGTTGGACACTGGCCACTCTACACCCCTTAAAGCACGTTTCTAGGTCCTCCCTGTGCGTTAGGAGCTCTGCTTGTGATTTCCCGTTTAATCCTTATGTAATCCTGGTGAAGTAATAATAAAGTAGCAGTATTTGGGGGGTTCAGGGGGTTTTACCCATATGAAAGCTGAGGCTCAGGGTGGCTACACCGTTGGGACAGGCGAAGGCTTACATTTAAGGAGAAATGCCTCTTCTTGACGGGGCCTTTGCCCAGAGATCCTGGACTCATCCGGCGCCAGTGACTGAACAAGCTTTCCTTCTGTCTGTAAGGCCTGCCTGGCCGTATGAGAAGAAAGAGAGAGCTGTGTGACTGCACCCGTGAATAAAGGACTCCACCTGCTTACCGTGCAGAACAAGGAGGCGGCTCCTGCCAAAGTGGAGGAGGGCGGGCGCACAGCTCGGCAGGGCCTGGGGAAACTGTGTTGCCGCATCTGCGGTCCTTGTGTTCCAACAGCGAGACGCACACAGCGTGTGTGTCCTCTTGCCTCAGGCTGTCCCTGAGAGGCCAGTTGTGTCCGTTAATATCCTTGGTGCCAACTGGGTGTAGTTCTGACCTTTTTTGATGGGTGCTAGGCACTCAAGCTGAGCTACTAGGCACTAATAAGCCCCTTTTAAGTCTGTGTGTGTGTGTGTGAGAGAGAGTCATGCTTATACATGTTAAACATAGTGTTAGCACTCAAATTGAAATCTCACACTATAATCTAGGTATATCATCCTGCTTTTTTTTTTTTTTCCCTTTTTGAGACAGGGTCTCGCTAGGCAGTTCAGGCTGGTCATGAGCTTACTTTATAGCCCACTCTGGCCTCGAACTCACAAAGATCCTCCTGCCTCAGCCTCCTGAGTGCTGGGATTACAGGTGTGCACTGCCACACACAGCCAATCCTGCTTTATTTTTAAGGCCCAAAGGTTTCAACTAAATTAGGAAACAAAGTAATGACCAAAGAAAAGTTTTCCCTGTAAACTAGCATTATTTGGGGGGCTCAGTTCTCCCCTTTTAAGTGCCCCAAAGATTTCTCCTAAGAGAAAGATTAAATAATGACCCCAGAGTCAGTATAGAAACTCCTAACTGTAGAATTCGCCCTGCTTTTTCAGTGTACAACCAAGGACCCTTCTGAGGTGATGGCCTCTCTGTTACAGCAAACTGACCTAAAGAGTAGAACAAAATAGGGCATAGGAACACGAACGTGAAGGTGTGGGCCATTTGGTGTGGACCAAAGCGGTTGTCTGTCCACCTCTTCGGTGGACACAGTGGCTTGGAAGCGGGCCTTTTGCGTGGTATTGATATAATCTTAGTTGCTTTATGTTGTTAGTCTATTTCTGTCCCACAGGATAATGAACTCAGCTGACCTGCGCAGGTAGAGGAAGGCACTTTATGTCGGAACATTCTATTTAAGGTTGGTGCAGGAGAAAGAATTAGGCTGGAAATTGATGGTCGAAGGGCCTTTTGCAGTTTCCACTTCTAAAACCGGACGTCCTTCTTACTCAGCTGCTGCTAACCTTTATTTAGAACAGAGTAAATCAGTGGACTCACAATTTGTGTGATACTCTAAGGCCTGCTGGTGAACAACTTGTCTTTTTACCAGATGCCGTTATTCACAGTGTAAACGCAGTGCCCCGGAACAGTGCACATCTTACTGACGGCTTCCCACCGACCTGCGGCCCTGACTTGTTTCTGGAGAGGGAAGTAGCACCCAGCCCATCTCCACCTCACTTTCACAGCTGCTGAGAGCTTCTTACCAGTTCTGCTGAAGGTTCAAATGCATGGATTAGTTTGTGGATTTCACTGTTCTTGTACTTAGAAAAGATTCAGGGATACTTAAGCATGTTCCCAAACTCAGCCGTGGCATTTTCACGGTCCTGGCATTACACATTAGGATTACGTGCCTTCTTTAGAGCCAGGTAGAGGAAGAAGACGTTGAAAGTCTGAAATGTGATCTGAAAGGAGGCGCGGGCAGAGTGGCTGTCCAGGAGAGAGCTGGGGAGGCGGAAGCCTGGGTCCTCAGAGGGATGTCCTGCTGTCCAGTAGCCGTTACCACTTTTGTAACAGTGTCTAGTACCGCAGATGCGCCACTTGTCCTGGGACGCACAGGCCTCGTAGTAACAGCTGTAGTTCGGTGGGACAAAAGCAAGTTCTGAGTCGTCCTAAGCAAAACTAATAAGCACAACTGTCACGTCTGGTCCACCTCCTCTGACTACACTCGTCTGCTCTTGTGTCACTGATTACTTACTTTTATCCAAGGTACCATTTATTGGACAGTGCTAGGGAGCAGATGTATCCACCCTGTCAGTCTTATAAATTCCGTTGTTCTCACCACTTCACATGTGAGAAATAGGTGCCTAGGCTTCTGGCGCACAGTGACCTGCTAGCAGTTACGGAGTCGGGGAAGGGAAGGGCTGGACTTCGGTGGAATGTACCCTCGTCTTAGGGTACCCTTTCCCATCTCTGCTAGACAGGCCTGTGAAGGTGAAAGGAAACTGAGATCCAGCCAAGATGTCGAGTGGTTATTAAGGTTTTTACATGGCACGCACTTAAATTGATGGTAAGCACTTTGGCTTTGCTTCTGCAGATATTTATAATTTAAACAAGACTCAAAAACAAAAGCAAGCTATGGAGATGGAACTGTGGGTTAGGGCTATCAAGAATGCAGGGACCGCCAAAGACTCCTCAGATCGTTCCAGGTTGCTGGCTCTGTGGTGATAAGCCGAGCACTGTGTAGCCCAGCCCTATGCACATAACAGTTATTAGCTGATAACAGCGTGATCGGAATACACAGTGAATGTTTAAATGTAAAAATCCAGTGAAAGACCCTTACTTCTAATCCCCTCCAGAATATCCCTCCTCCCTTTGAACACACTGACCCCATTGTTCTTGCCACTTCTGAAGCCGTTCTGGACGTCCTCTTTCGTGAATGTTTTTATAAGTTGTGATCAATAATACACTGAGTGCTGCCGCTGCTGCTGAGTGGTCTCCAGCAGAAAGGCAGGCGCCCGGAAGCGTGAAGCTGTGTCCTGGCCACCTTACAGCAGCTCTGGCATCGTGTGACGTGTGGCTCTTCTTCAGGTCAAAATAGCCATAAAAGGTAAATATTTTGAATAGATTCAGGCTGCTACAACAACACACTAGAGAGACTCAGGAGAGGACTTCCAGAGCTGCTTCAGAAGGTGGCGAGAATGATGGGTTAAGTGTGTTCCAAGCAGAGGGGAGTATTTTGAGAGGATTAGTGGCAGTGTATCTTTTACTGTAATAAAGGTAAAAAGTTAAATATTCACTACCTATTTTGATCATACATTATAAAACTTAGTTTATCTTCTCATTAAGTATAAGATGCACAACTTTACCCTGTGACAGCGTCTCTGCTTTATCCACTACCCATATGTGCTATCTGCAGATTTGAAATGTTCATTGTTCGTAGGTCAGATTTTTGTCATAGGTTTTATATAACGTGTAGATGTATACTTCAAGAGAAGTGAGAAAATGATCCCTACTTCATAGAAATTTTTGGCTTTGTATTATCAGTGTTTCACATTAACCAGATATGAAAGTGAGCTTGCCATGTTGTATTTCTTTGAAACACTTGTGATATTTTACCTTGTTTGTTCTTGATCACAATTTTAGTGCGAACATACTTTTGGATGACCAGTTTCAACCGAAACTAACCGACTTTGCCACGGCACACTTCCGACACCACCTAGAACAACAGAGCTCCACTATAAATATGACCAGCAGCAGCGGTAAACATCTGTGGTACATGCCAGAGGAGTATATCAGGCAGGGAAAACTTTCTACGAAAACGGACATCTACAGCTTTGGAATTGTAAGTGTCAACACTTGTAAGTTAACAAAGGAGCAGAGTTCATTGCCCAGAATGTTGGAAATTCTAAAAAGAAACCGTCAAAGAGTTTTAACTTCTAGACTGACTCATTTCTTATCACTCATTAGCTCATACATTTTATGTAATCAGCAGAGTAGGAAGCATTAGAACGGTATTCATTGTCATAGGTAATACTTTGACATATACTGTACGTATGACCGACTCTCTGTATTCCCTGTAGGTAATAATGGAGGTTCTGACAGGTTGTAAGGTGGTGTTGGATGAGCCCAAGCACATTCAGCTGGTGAGAATCATTTTCCTGTTGGCGCCTGTTTCCTGGTTGTTTCCCTGGTTGAGTTCTGTGTACTGAGGGTATCTCCTCCTCTTCCTAGCGGGATCTCCTCATGGAGCTGATGGAGAGGAGAGGCCTCGATTCCTGCCTGTCGCTTCTGGATAAGAAAGTGCATCCTTGTCCTCGGAACTTCTCCGCCAAGCTCTTCTCTCTGGCTGGCCAGTGTGCTGCAACTCGGGCGAAGTTAAGGCCATCCATGGATGAAGTGCGTATATACGTGGATATAGTTTGAGCCATGGACAGTCTATGATGTATAATTGAAACAAATCCAGCTCCCATAGAGAATTCCAGCCTAAAGATAATCTTTCTGATCAAAAAGACACGTCACTTGGTTCTCAGGTAGAGGTCCTTATAGGGTGGAACCAGAGCACTCTCAAAAGATAGTGAAAGTCGTTGGGAGGAAATGTTTCATTCAGCGTTCATTAAGACGTCTGGCCTCCTAAAGTGCCTCACATATTTCCCCTACTCACGTTTTAGTGTGTTCATTTCTCCGTGGATGTGACTAATCAGCCATCCGTCATTTGCTTGTGTGTGAGTGAATACCAATTTAATGCCTACTTCGTACCTACGGACTTTGTTCTGGGTGCTGGGGATAAAACAGTGGTCAAGAGGCAGTGATTACCCCCAAGTCAGGCAGGACTCAGGTCACTAAACAAGGACTTTCATTCAGCAAGATCAGCTAAGCAGTAGACTGAAGCTCAGGCTGATGTGGGGACGTAGCGTCAGAACGCACAGCAGCCTGCGGCTGTCCAGGGAGGCTGGCGTTGGAGGCGGTCGCTCGGCTGTGATCCGCAGATGAAGCTGGGCCTGGGCAGCAGGAAGGATGGGAGGACATTCTCAGCGGAGAGAGGCAGCACCCTCGGCGCCTTCTGTGTGACAGGGCCCGGAAGTGAGGCGGCAGCCAGTTCAGATCAGAAGCAGGGCCGGGGATATAGCTCAGTGGCTTAAGCGCTTGCCTGGCAAGCACAACGTCCAGGTCCAGAGTTTGATTCCCAGTACCAAGAAAAAACAGTCAAGATCAGAACTGTGGTGGGAGAGGGCAAGAAAGTGTTCCGGTGATAAGGGGCCCGAACTCCATTTTAAATGCATGGATTTTGTCCCCGGTTTATTGTGGAGCTATGTGAAGCCTCTAAACAAGGAGCTGGCATCATCAGAACGTGCAGGGCGCCGGCCTGGCAGTCAGCGCGCTCTGTGCCTGACACCGGCAGGAAGAGCCGCATGGGCGCCTGGGCCCAGCTGGGCCTTACGAGCTGTGCCTTGGCGGGACGTGGGAGCCAGGTGGACTGGGGTCGGGCGCCGAGGCTGCTCCTTCCTGCGTCGTGACAGTGGTTCCCGTTCTGACCCGCAGCGTTAGTATTTCTAAAATCAGAATGATGTTACCCGTATAGCGTAAGTGAGGCGGTATACGTGAACACACTTTCATGCGGTGAAACTCTGTGTACATATTGTTGTAAATTACGTGTGTGTGTAAGGATGTATCGAGGGTTCTCACGTTGGCTGCGCATCGTCTGGGATGCTTTCTTGTTTTTTTTGAGACAGGGTCTCACTACGCAGTTCAGGCTGGCCTTGAACCCAGTTTGTAGCCCAGGCTGGCCTCAAACTTGAGTGATCCTCCTGCCTCAGCCTCCAGAGTGCTGGGATTACAGCGTGTGCCACTATGCCCAGCACCTGGGATGCTTTTAAAGTGCAGATTCCTGGACCCTCATCTTGTTTTTTGAGTGAAGTCTTTAGGTTGGAGTCAAGGGATCTGTATGAGTTATGACCCAAGTGTGACTGTTTAAATGTTTGAAAATTTATGACAGTGAGAGCCACACTGCCATTCATTGCGCTCAAAACACTTGCTCGCTGTGGCACACTCGCCCAGCGTGCCCGCCACTTGGGCCCCCGCTGTGCACGTCCTTGCTCGTGAGTGTGTCACGAGGCGTGATCAGAACGAGGTGAGGCCAGCGCGCAGGCCGGCTCCGGAGGCGTCCCTCGGATCTGACGCTGTGTGCCTTCTGGCTCTTCCCCAAAGTCAGAGTGGCCGTGACAGGTGAATGCTTCGAGCCCATTGAGGACGTCCGGCTGAGATAGCGCGACAGGACACACAAAGGAGGACTTCATTTACTTCAATACATTTTTAAAACTCTAACCACATGTGCTGCCTTTTTTCAGTCACGCTTTGTGTTTACAGAGCGCTGCTGTCCGGTGAGTCCGCAGATGCAGGCAGCCCTGCCCTGAGCCTTCCAGGCTCCACTCATCATGGTTCGCGTAAAAGATGTAGACTCACAAGGCCGCCAAGGTCATCGGTGGCAAATCCAGGGCTGAAGTCCGCTTGCTCGATACTTAGGTCGGTGTGGTTTCTTTTACACCATGCTGCGAGTCACTTGCTGTGGTCCTCACATGAAGGGATTTTGCTAATATTTAATTAAGGTCTTTTCTAAGTCCAGATTCTGAACTAACTGAACTTATTTCATGAAAATGAGGGAAATTCTCTACAGGTAGGGAGAAAGAAGTGACAGAGGACGCTATTGAAGCTTAACTCTGTGTTTGTTTGCTTCTTCGTTAACCAGGTGCTAAATGCTCTTGAAAGCGCTCAGGCCAGCTTGTATTTTGCGGAAGACCCGCCCACATCACTCAAGTCCTTCAGGTGCCCTTCTCCCGTATTCCTGGATAATGTACCAAGTATCCCAGTGGAGGATGACGAAAGCCAGGTTAATCCCTCGCCGCCTCGTGACAAAGGTTTGAGGAAAAACAGACCGACCCCAAACATCCCTTTCGAGTGTAGCCAGTCTGAGGTTACGTTTCTGGGCTTGGACAGAAAGACAGGGAATAAGAGAAATGAAGACGCCTGCAGCATGCCGAGTTTTCCTGGCGAGGAAAGTTGGTCCCCAAAGCGTACAGCTTCGTCCCAGGACCTACAGGCCACCGAGGTGAACTTGGACTCTTTCTTGGAAGCCCCCAGCCATTCTTGCGGCTTGCAGAAGCAGGCCGGTGCAGACTAGGTGCTCCTCGGAATTTTTCTGCAATAAACATGAACAGTACAAAAAGGAATAAATCCCACCGGAAGGCAAAGAAAGAAAGCAAGAGCCGCGGAGGCACGCGGGTAAAGGGTGTCACCTCGGGGAACATGGCCCCGTAGGTAGTGCTCGGAGCATGGCCGGTGGCACGCTCGGGGGATGCAGATAAACACTAAGGACAGTTCCATTCGCTCCTCCCAACCCAAAGCAGAGTGACTTACGCAGATGTTTCACCAGAGTAATTGCCGCATGAAGGAACAAAGTAGGGCCATTCACAGTTACTCAAGACTCTGTGTGCGGACCTCAGCCAGACAAAACGGTCAGAAGCTCACAAAGGAGAACGGGTTCTCAGGCCCGGCGACACCCGAATGAGCCCTCAGACCCTCGTAGCTACGGATGTTCCGTTGGGTCCCGTCGACTGGTTTAGTTTGTGAGGGAAATGTGTAACTTGTAAGTGTTAGTAGCTGTCTTGTTGAAAGAATTGCCTTTTTACTGTGACTGGCGCTTCCTGCTTTTGTGTTATCAAACGTCCCTTCCTAAAATGAGCCCGGTTTGCCCTTGGCTGGGAAGGGCGTGCTGTGTGCAGAGCCAGGGTTCCTGCTCAAGATCTGTATTTGTGTGAGCTCCTGGGTAGTTTATTATGTATAATCTAGTTGCTGACTAGTGCTGCTGATCTTTACTAACTCAGAAACCTACTAGATCCTGTGTAGAAGGTGTAACATTTTAACCAAATAATTGTTGCTGAGAGAATAACTGGCCCTAAGAGCCCAGGTTAGCTGTGGGGCTCTGTGCCTTCCAGCTGTGTGCCTTTGTTCCAGCTGTGTTCTTGGAGCTCCCTGTTTGAAATCTGATCAACTGTTAGGCTCTGCAGAACTCTCATCCTCCGGGAAGCCGCCCCAGTCTCTCCAGCCAGAAGTGTTCACTTCATCAGCATTTCCATAGCGATTTCTTTCCATTTCTGTTTTAGACTTGTCATTTTCTGAATTATATCCAAGTTGCCCACGTCCTCCTGTCTCTCTTACTACATTGTAAATTCCTTCTACTGTATTCATCTTCCATTGTGGTTGTAGCAAATTGTCATAAATTTAGTGATGTGAAATGTCTCAGTTCTAGAGGCCCAAACCCCGGGGCATCCCTCCTGCAGGCGGTAGGGGGAGTTCTTTGCGGGCCTTTCCTAGCGCCTAGTGCGCCACCCGCATTTCTCAGCTCACGGCCCCTTCATTAACATGCGCTGGAAGGCCTGGGGAAGGCGCAGCGTGCAGGGCCCCGTCCCTGCCTGTGCGTGCAGGCTCAGGTTAGAAAGCGACTTTCTGAGCGCTTCCCAGGCAGTCCTGAGGCTGCCGGGGTGAAGCCCACGCCTCGAGAACCACTGCCTTAAGGTTTCCTCAAATTCTTGTGTGTTGGCAGACTCTACCGTATATATTATGAGAAAAAGATGACTTACTTTTCTGTATTCACTCTCTTACCTAGGATATTGATTAGCATGGAGCGGGAGCTCTAGGAATGCTGAGTAATGATCTTATTAAGTGTGTTTATTTTGTACATCTAAAGACTAAGATCAGCTGGCTGTGGTAGTGCACACCTATAATCCCGGCACTCAATTGGGAGGCTGAGGCAGGAGGATTCTTGCAACAGAACAGCCTGGGCTACAAAGTGAGCTCAAGGCCAGCTTGAGCTGCATATTGAGACCCTGTCTCAAAAAGACAAAAAAATTAAAAAAAATAAATAAAGACTAAGATTCACTGGCAGTGGTCTGATTGATGCCATGAGCAGATGCCGCTGTTGCTGAAAAGCACCTAGCCCTCCGTTGAGTGGTTCAGTCCTCCTGACTAGGTTTGGCCTCTAGTGGGTGCTGTTCATTGATAGGAAGTAAGTCTTGCAGCCTGCGGCAGGTGATCAGGGAGTACCCTCGTGGTTTCCTGATGTGGAAACGAAGGTGTGTGACGAAACCAAGAGTGAGCCTCCGGGCCTCTGATATGCAGACATGGATTTGAGGAAAGAATTCTGCTTATCAGAGGGAGCACTAGCACACACCTCTAATCCCAGCTACCCAGGAGGCTGAGGCAGGAGGATACTAAATTTGAGATGAGCCGGGGCGACTCAGCCAGACTCTGTCTCAAAATAAAAACTACTAAGTCCTGCAGGTGAGGCTCAGTTGTAGACCCCCTGCCTGCCGTGCTTGAGGCTCTGGGTTTAAGCTCTAGTACCACAAAAAATAAAATGAAAGTACTGTGCTCACCTTCACCCTCTAGTCAGATCCTATTTTCTGTGCTTCTTAAAGAGTTTTTGTCCCATTTCATAATTCCCTAAAAACATGGAGAAAATACTTTATTGTTTTGAAAATAGGTGTGGATTTCTGACATAATCAGTCTTATGGGCTTTTTAAGTATTGTAATGATCTTGGACTCACTGCATAGTGGTGTAGCTGTGTGGCGTGGTGCGCCAGCCTGTGTGGGACAGCCGTGCAGACCCCTGGTCCCGTGAGGCGAGGACATGAGCTCTCTCTCCGGTGGCATCTCCTCGGCATCTTTTAGAGTGAGGCACTGTGCCAGCTGGCAAGTTGGGGGTCCAGGTGAGGAGCCCTGCGGTAAGCAGGAGGGCATCTACTTAAGTTACCTGTTCAGTGACACCGGTTATTTGAGGCGGACGTCAGAGGAACAGAAAGTAAGTGCTGCAAGGTGGAAGCTTAGTAGTTGGAAGTAGATTACTGCACGCTTCGGAGAGAATGAAGAGGCTTCTTGGAGATGTGTCCTGAAAAGAGAACAAGGACTAACAAATACAAAAGCTGTTCGGAGGCACTTTACAATGGTTATGTCCGGAGTGCGGCTGTGACCTTACCGTCGCTCCGGCTGGCAGGATGGGTGAGTGATGGGAGCCGGATGTGGAATTCTGGGTATCTTTTCATGCTTAGCCCTTACAGCTGCCCTGAGGATGTGAATCCCACCTCACAGAGGAAGAACCCGACTCAGAGACGTTAAAGAACTTGGCCAAGGTCCTCCCAGATTTGGAAAAGGCAGCAGGATTTGTCAGACTCCAACGCCTGTGATCTTTTCAGTGTTCCATGCTGCACAGAAAAGCCACTGGGACGTCAAGCCTATGCACGGTGTGGATGGGAAAGCGAGTCGTGTTTCACGCACTTGCAGTAGCTGTGCGAGGCCTTTCATCACTTCTGCGTCTTCCAGCGTCCTGCCTCTGCTGGAGCCGTGCACCTCTGCAGTCATTCACGTGACCTAAGTGATCCATCCATCAGTTCGGGAAACGATCATTTGTAGGTGGCCTCCTTTGTGTCAGGTGCTGTGGTCGGAGCCGGGGATATGGTGAACATCAAAACCAAGGAAGACCCACGCTCACGGAGCCCGTACTTGCCTGAGGGGTTTCAGCTTGTTCTGCAGTCATGGGTCCCGCTTCGCTGTGAGCTTTCCCTGAGGGGCTCAGACAGGCGTCCCCTTGTCTGTGTGTAGCTCGTAGCCCCAGAGTGCCCTGCTGCCTTGCCGTTCGTGTGCTCTGAGCAGTGTCTGGCATGTTCTGTGGCAATCATGACAGACCCTATTTTTCTATTAAAAATTTCTTCAGGGCATTTATTTGGCTACTAATGGCATCTTCAGCGTGCTTTTTCCAAAGGGTCAGAAGTGCTACCTAAACCTCACCTCACTATTACATAGTGCTGGGATTGCCTATAGAATTATATTCCTCCTGTACAAAAGTGAAAGCTCACTGGGGACGGAGGCTGTGCTGCTGCTTTTGTGTCCTTACTGGGTAGCATACCCCCTGGATGCAGTACGGCCCGATAAGTATTTGTAAAAGGAGTGAGTGAGAAAGTCCTTCAGAGCATCTTCACGCCCGTCGGTCGAGCCAGTGCCGGCGAACCTGTGGCACGCGTGCTGCTGCTGGCTGCTGGGTGGTACCGAAAGCTCTAAAAGGTTCGTAATCACTGGGGTAGTCTATGTCAAGACCATAATCCAGAAAGCACCCAGTTTGTCACCCATCGTTTGCTTACCCAGTTCCATTTCATCATTCTTGGGTGAAAGTTATTAATTTCAAATGTTAATGTCTGAAATATCTTTGAGAAAAGGAGTTAGACCTTGTGTGTCTTGCCTACGAATTTGTCCTGTAGTGGAAAACATTCCCAAACCCTGTTAAGCAATGATAAACCAGTGTTTTGGCAGGGAATGAACTGATGTTATATTTTGTTCTGTCTTTTTGTCACAAAATATTTATTTATATTTGATTGTCCTTGGTCTTGACTTGCAAGTATTTTTTTAGAAGCATTTTTATTCCAAAGAACTGTATCGCCTACTGTCTTGGTTCCTTTTTTTGGTGGTGGTGTTGCTGAGACAAAATATCCAGTGCCCAAAGTTAAGGTTTATTTAGCTCACACTTTGTGGAAGTTGTAGTCTGCAGTCAGCTGGCTCCAAGGCAGGGTTGCAGTTCACAGGGGTCGCAGTCCAGGGCAGCCGAAGACAGCAAAAGCAGCAAGAGCGAAAGCGGGGAGAAGCAAGCCTCTTTTTCTCTCAAATTGTCCGCAGGCTGTCCGCCCTGGTGGGAAGGGTCCTTTATACCCACACCACCTCCCTGCCTTCTTCTTTTACAAGCTCAGGGTGTTTACAAAATAAGGACCCTGGCTCCCTGCTGAATTAAACTTTTAAACTGCTCAAGTTGACACAGTGTGTCAACCATTATAAAACCTACCAAGTAGATGAGTCTTTTTGTGGATGTTGCCTGGTTTGGTATAAACTTTTGCAGTCCTCTCTATAAATAGCAAGAAAATATTTAGAGTTTTTCTTTGGTTTCTTAATTCTAAAATATTCTCAGAAACCAACATTAACTGGAATAAAAGGTCGTAGGGTAAAAAGCTTATTTGCAGAAGATGCAGAGTGAGTTATCACTGTTGCATGTAGTAGTGTGTGGGGTGTGTGCCCTACCACTGAGGCTCTGAACAGCCTGTTGAGCTGGATTCTGTTACTATGGAACCAGGGAGAAGGAGGCGAAAAGCGTTTCACTCTTGTCCTGGTCACACTGCTGTTGGCTGGGGAACGCAAGCTGAAAGCTCTTCAGTCAAGTCCAAGAAGTATCCGCCCTGAAGAAAGGTAGCAGAAATGAAAAGTATCTCCTACTTAAAAATGGAAACAGCTAGGAAGTATATTGTGATTCTTTCCTGCTCGTTCTTAACTTCGTCTTCCCAGATGGACAGAGGTGAAAGCAGTTGACAGATGAGCTAAGCAGCGCCCTTCTCCACTGTTCGCTGGCGTGAGAATTGGCACAGCCTTGCTAGAAAACAGTTGCGCAGTATGTGGCTTACGAAGTAATCTCAGAAGTCACAGCACTGCATGAGCGTAAGCCCAAAGAGGTGCTTCGTGCTGCCTGGGACATTAAAACATTGGGAGTAAGCTAAATGTCTGCAGTAGAAGACGGGTTAAATAATTGCAATGCATACATGCAAGTACATTACATGCAACTGCCATTAAAATTATTTAGATCTATATTGCTGTGGAAATCTGTTTATGAAATGCTGAATGAAAAAGCAGAGCAGAGTGCAGAATGGCGTGTTTAATAGGGGCCCACTTAATAGTGAATGTTTTTAAGATAACATTTATGTTTCACAGAGAGCCCTTTGTCAAATGTTAGTGGTTTTTCTTTCCGAGCTGCAGTATTTAAGTAATCTGTATTTAGACCTTTATGTATTTGAAAATTTTAGTGTGTATCATTTTTATTATCTGAAAAGAATAAAGCTATTTTTATTTAGGAAAAAATTCTCTGTGTGTCTACATTTGCCTGGTTCTTTGCTTCATGTGCGCTGGATAACAACCAGCAGGCAGTAGTCGTGCTCCTGTCCCACTGCCCTTTACCATTCCCAGCTTCCTGCCTTGTGACTGGGGCCGTCAAATGGACCTGTCTGGTGTCTGATATCCCCTGAGCGAGCTGTGGGAGGACTTGGGAAAAGCAGTCTAAGAGGCAAAAATCAGAGAAGCTGAAATACAGACTACAGCTGAGAGTATTTTGTAAATAAATATTGGTTGATTTTGGTAAAATCTTAACTATTACCCTTAAGATTTAGCCTTACAAATCAGCACTTTAAAGAGTTACCTCAGTTATGTGAACAGATCTTCAGGGGAGATAAATTTTCTATCATAAAATATTGACTCCCCAGACTCACGTTCCACTATCCGTTTTTAGTGTACATAAAAACTTGAACTTGCTCAATTTAGTAGACTCCTGGCTATAGTTACCAGTTCGAAATAAAACTTGGAGCAGTGCACTCAGAGTGTAGATACAGTGCGCTTCTGTAGCAGGCAGAGATGGAACCTGTGTAACAACGGTGATGTGATCTGCAGTAGTACATTAACTATAAAGGGAAATAGCAAAGGGCACTCCGGAGGAAAATACCAGTCCTAGTTCTGTCTGGAGGGACTGCTTTGTGGACATGACTAAGTTACACGGTGTGTAAATATATAAATATTTTCAGACAAATCCAGCTAAAAGAAATGATTGGTGGGTTTATAAGAGCATAACAATCACAGATTTGTTTTTTTGATGTTAAATCAATGCATAGTGTTTCCTGGAAGGGAAATTTCAGGTGCTACCAACTGTAACAGCTACAAAGATTTCAGCAAGAGAGAAGTTACGGAATCTAATTCATACCTGCAGTGTAAAATGGAACCATTTCCAAACAGCTCATGGAAATGAGGTATGAATACATCTGCTTGCCTTCACAATTTAACGTATTATTCACTAATGATAATTTCATGTCGTTCTGAAAGTATACAGGCTAATTATATTGTAATTGCCAGACCATTAAACACTGAATCTTGTGATACTTCCTTTTTTTAATGATTATAACTCAAGATTTTTTAAAAGAGTAGCACTGACTTTAGCCAAGGGTAAATACGAACCCATGACCTTTTATTGTTTTTGTTTTGTATACCCCGGAGGAAAACTCAGGACGCGAGCATGCTTACAAAGCCAAACATGTATGCTTATATTAACGCAGCTGCTGACAGCTCCAAGCTATTGCTGAGAGGGGAAGCAGAACAGCTGCTGACATTTTCATTATGTATTTGTCTAGCAGTTTGAAGAGAATGAAATAATTTATGTGAGTACTTGAAGCCTATCTTGGCCATTAAAATGCATATTCCTAAGAGAAGGTATCACTGTGTTTTCAGAAACATACTGACGTATCCCTGCCTTTCTTCCTATCTCATGTCCTAGAGTTACCGTTCTTGATTCCAACACTGGAATCAAGTAGCATATTGCATCAAGGTTAACAGGTCTCATCCCTCAGAGTGAAGCTGCTCACTTTCTGTTTTCATTTCCTTTCCCTTTACTCTTCCCACATCAGGAATCACGGTGTGGTTTTCTTGACCTTAGAGAGGTCCCTCCTATTGGATCGCGCTCCTGTGTTTTCTCCTGTCCACCCCTGTTCTTTTCTTACCCCACTGACTCACTTTACCCCGTTGTTTTTCTTGGCCTAGACTGGGCTATGGATTTATCAGTTTCAGCAATTGTTTCAGGGAAATAAAGCCCCATTAAGTGTTTCAGATGGGGAATTTAACATTGGAAATTGGCTGTCAAAGACGTGAAAGATCAGGGATGCCAAAAAGGAAAAAAGTTTCCGAGAGATTGATAACTATAGGAAGCCAGCAGTGGTAGCACATGCCTGCAATCCCAGCACTCAGGAGGCAGAAGCAGGAGAATTGCCGCAGGTTCAAGCCCAGCCTGGACTACATAGGGAGCTCAACACCACCCTGAACTACATAGTGAGACCTTATCGCAAAAAAAAAAAAATTTAACAAACTACAGGGAACCAACCCTTTGGATAAAGGGGACCTGTGGAGCTGGAAGTACAGGACCGTTGTGTGGTTAGCAACTTGGCTGCGATCTTTCCGGACTGGCGCTGCTGAGGAAGAAAACGAGAGCTGGCCTGCCGCCTGTGCTGCCTCTTCTGCCCCGCCAGGCCCGGTAGGCAGCAGAGCGGAGGACAGCTCTGCTTTCCTTCCATGTTCCATGAGGAGAAGGTGGCTGGTAAGAACGTCTAAGAAGTGTAAGTTTTTTTCTGAACAGTAGAGAAAAGCTTGAAGGAGCAGGAATGAGCTAGGAGCTAAGAGACAACTCCCACTCCTGGGGTCTTAAGCCTTTATTCTCACCCCTACCACGTGTTTAAACTTTTAGCAGTAGCTTATTATACAAATATGCCTTAAATAAGGACAATTCTATCATTCTCCTAAAAGAAATGACACAATTTCTCATCATAGATTATTTCTAGCTCTGGGTGACCTTAATTCTTCTTCCATTTTAATTACACCTGTGGTGGATTGACAACTGGTGGTCAATTTGTAACCCCCAGCTGAACTTAGTAAGTGTGGTGCTTTGTGTGGAAGGCCCACCTGAGGATTATTGCCAGCAGCATAAGAGGCAGAACTGGAGAAGGAGAAGGAGGCTGTTGGGAGCTGAAAGGCTGTTGGAGCTGGTGGAAGCTGTAAGGAGCTGTTGGTTCTTTTGGAGGAGCTTGTCATGCTGGCTTTCCTGGTGAACTTGGCTGTTTTCATGCTCCAAGAAGCTCAGGCCCTTGTTGTTGCTGAGAATGGCTTTGGTTCACTTTGGGGAAGTTCTGGTCCTCACCCTGAGCGTCGCTTCCTGGCCCCAGAGGGGAAGATGGTGCACTGCCGGTCTCCTGAGAAGCTTGCTGGGTTGGCTTCCCTGATGGGAACTCGGCCATTTTGATCATCAGAGGAGCTTGGGACCTCACTGTTGCTGAGGATGGCTGTGGTACTTTTTGGGGGAGCTGTGGTGCTTATTTTGAGCGTCACTTCCTGGCTCCAGTGCAGATCCCTCAGCCTGCTAGCACAGATCCTTCATCCCGCTGGCACAGCCTTGCTAGATTCCACCACTGACCTTTGGGCCTTCGCAGCACAGATCCATGAAACAGGCCTGCATGAGACATTGCCATGGGCTCTGGGCCTCCAGATGGACTCACAGGAGGCATTGCTATGGGCTGTAGGTCTTCAGCTGGACTCATGCCCGACATTATTGTGGGATCCAGGCCCTCAGCTGGATTCTTTGGTCTTTAGTGTATGGACAGATTTCCTGCACTCTCTTGTATATGATTCTTTGGGTGACTGCTATAAATAATCTTATAGACTATGTGTCCTGCATTACGTTGTTCACCTTGCAATAAGCCTCAAACTATGACAACACCCTATCTAAATTTTCTAAGAAGAAAAGTAATCATCACCTACATTTCATATATAGGAAAAAAGAAAGAATGAACTAGTTAATTTATACAAATAAATACAAAGCAGAAAAGGAAAGATAAGGAAATAGGCATGACTCCCATAGAATATTTCTGTGTTGTCGTAAGGTTGCAATCTGTGTTTGTAGCATGCTTTTTCCGTTATCTTTCCAAGTTTCCTTTGCTCTTGGCACATTGGTTATTGTATCAGTCAAGATCCCCAGAGAATACAATCAGTAGGCTATATATAGATATATAAGAGAAGATCTATCATGGGAATTGGCTTGCACAGTTATGAAAGCTGCAAAGCCCTACCGTCTGCCATCTGCAAGCTGGAGAGCCAGGAAATCCAGCAGTGCCATTGCATGCGAGGACACAGGTCTGAGAAGGGGAAGTGCAGTGGTCCCAGGGCCTGGAGATTCACGCACCAAGAGCAGTGATGTGTGGGGACAGAGAAGATAGTTATCCAGTTCACGCAGAGAAAGGGACATTCACCCTTGTGTTATCCAGGTCCCCAACGAACTGCATGATCCCTGTCTGCATTGGTGAAATCAGTCTGTTCTCAGGGTACCAGTCAAATGCTGGTATCTTCCAGAAATAACCTCACAGACATACCTAGAAAGAAGGTCTTAGCAGCTCTCACGGTCCAGTGGCCCCGCCCTCACAGCTGTTTGGGCCTCTTTCCCAAGGGGCACCAAGCTGTCACTGTGAAAGGGCCAAGTGCTAGGGTCCTGCCTTTATTGGGATGCTGTGATTCTGCACCAACTCACTACTGGGTGTAAAGCTATTAGTGCCGAGAATCCCCTACAGACTCCACACTTCTCTGTCTTCGTTGCGTTGTGATTAGTGCCCAGAGCCAGAGAAAACGTCATTCTTCCTGTTTAGTTCATGGCATGAAGAATCCAAAAGGGCCATCCCTCAACGCCTAGGTTTCCAAAAACATTGTTCTGTGCACATGGAATAATTTCTCCCTTGAGACCTATGAACTTTAAATTAGCAAATCCCAGAGCTAAAGATGAGAAGCCAAAAATAACCAAATAAAAAACAAAAACAAAACATTGAGGGATTTAAAAGTAAGAGGAAGGGGAATGCCGTTCACATTTCACCCTTTGGTTGTTACACTGGTGTATTTCTGCTGTAAGAAAAATAGCACTGTGTACTAGTCATTCATATGAGAACTATGTCATCGAGGCTCAAAGTATGAGCTCCCAGTTGACAGCATAATGGAGCTCTCAGGAAGCCATTTCAAAGATGTATAAGACCAACTAGTGGACGACCTATTTGGGGCCCCTCCTGTCTCTCAGGAGCTATTCCTATTCCCCAGCAAATTTTCCTACTCTTAACCTCCATCGTTCTTTAGAATTTATTCTTTGACTTTAGGGGACATGGACTTGGAGTATCTGGTATGTAGCAGGTTGGGAGTTATTTTCCACCTGTATCACTTTGGAAGCCCCAGTGAGATCTTCAAAAAGAGGCACAGGTTTGCTTTTGTTTCATGATACCCCTAAATATTTTGAGTAGATTCTAGATTGTGACTCATTCACTAATGGGATCCTAAAACCATAGCCTTATGGCGGACACCCCCCCCAAAACATTGCTAAACATATCATTGTAATGTGTTTTACGTGTAATGTTTACATTGGTTAATGTAACGAATGTTTACATTGGTTATCATCAAAAGGTTAAGTTTTTGGGTAAAACAATAAGGTCTTCTTATTAAAGGATACAAAACTAAACTAAGAGAGTTGTTTGCTACTTTCATGGTGCACTAAATGTACTCATGCCTTCCGGGTGTACAGGTCTTCCAAGATGTAAAACTAAGATTGTTTATAGCAATAACATTTTCTTTTAGACTCAGATATCTGCCTCTCTCTTGTGCTCCAGCTATTTGTAATAAGAAATACAAGTCAAACTAGCATGAGACCACCAGTCAAATGATAGGCTTTTTTCTAAAGCTTATGTGATGTGTGTTATATATGTCACTATGCTTAGAGATGCTCAGATACTAAGTAGGCCAGACAGTGTCACATGTTTCTTCAATGACACCCTGTTAAAGGATAACAAATTAGGTGAGAGCTTCTTTGTGCATCAGATAGAGAGGACTGACTAAAAAGGCTATTCTATACTAAGATAGACATTTAAATGTGTTTCAAAGATCATATCATGATTGTCATGCTGAAATACTGTGGACCTTGATCTCAACTTTTCTTTGTAAAACTTTATAATTGTTATCTGTTAACATTCTGCAGGGATTCAACTTCTAAGACAACCATGACTGATAAAAAACCAGTCCTCTGACTACTTTATATTTGAAAGTGCTTGATATCCAGAGGAGATTATAATAGCGAAGCGCACTGCTCCCACTACAATACTGGTGTAACTAATCTTCTCTGTGTGATGTTCAACAGCTGAAGTTTAGAGACCAGAACTAAAAAGATAACTGAGCTAAAAAAACAGTCAACATTTTGGCCCTGGCCCTCCAAGGTCAGTGAGGAACCAGAACACGAGAAAATCTTTTCTACAGGATCCTAAAACTTTGATAAGTCACCCAACCTCCCAAGCAGAGAGATTGATGGACCGCAGAGGACCAGAGTCAACAAATTTACAGTGTGCCAAAAACTAGAGTCACCAAAGAGGGAATAGTCTCCCATGCTTTCACAGGAAACAGGGGACTGTGACCCATCCTGGAGGCTGACGCTGACAGAGATACTGAAAGACTCTATAGATGGCTCCAAAAGTAATCCCCAGAGAGACTTAACTGACCTGGGTAAACAGCAAGAGGTTAATTTGGATGAAAATACGTCCCATTTTAACTTGGTCTTAGCCACCCAGCAAAAAAAAAATAGTCAAAAGATATATAAAAATAATACCATAATAATAAAAGCTAGACAGAAAAAGTGGCTCCAGTTGCTGAGCCCTTCTGGCAGTTTCCAGCAGCACCTTAGCTGACCACTGTTAGGATTCAGTGAGGCAAAAAAAAAAAAAAGAAAAAAAGAAAACTCATGGTAAAAGCTAGAAAAGCTCAACAAGCTATGAAATTGTTCTTCAAAACCACCAAACTCTCCATCTTCTGACAGCTAAAACTAGAGAGACTGATAGATAACCCCCATCAGTGGAGGGCTCTAAGAACCAGCTGATTACAATTGCTATTCCAGTCCCTCAAGCGCAATTTCTAGGCACGACACTTTCCCCAACCCGCCTTTCCATTCCAGTGTTCATGCTTTGATTATTCACGCTTTAATTTCTTAGGAAATTTGTTTATTCTTTTTTTTTTTGTACTGGAACTCAAACTCGGGACCTTGTGCTTGTCAGGGAGTCACTGTGCCGCTGAGCTATGTCCCCCGCCCTACTTATTCTTGCCTAGAGGCTGCCAAACTCCAAGTAATCATACAGGTAAAACAGTGACAAATGTGTCAGACTCCTTTTACCAAGATCCCTTAGATCAAACTTGTAAAGGGAGTTCATAACTGCCAAACTGCAGCATGACTGCCAGCCAAGGCCCATTATTAGCTTTCTGGAGAAGGCCCCTGACTGAGGTCGCCCCTGTACTGACCTTTCTGAGCTGAAAACAGCACCCTGTCCCTCAACCACAGTTAGGGATAGTTCTTCAAAAGGGAATCGTTACAGACAGCTAAGTTAGGTAGAAATATTATAGGCAGTGGGACAGAGCAAGGCTCTGGAGGGAATCAGTGCAGAAGATGAGAACACATCACAAACTGGTTGGAGATACATCCAGAGAAAATTAAAATCACAGTGGCCAGACTTACATACTTTCCTAAGGAAATTTGAGATTATTGGTACTACCCTTTTGAGATTTCCCATATGTTTTAGTTATTTTTCTCTTGTTGCTGAGACAAAATACCTGACACTCAAAATGAAGGAAGGAAAGGTTTATTTAGCTCACAGTCTGTAGAGGTTTCAGTCCATACTCAGCTGGCTCCAAGGCAGAGTGGTACATGGCAGAGGGCGACAGTTCCTGGCGTGGGAGACAGCAAAAGCAGCAAGAGCAAAAAGGAGGAGAGCAGGTGTGAGAGCAAGCCTCTTTCCCTTCCTTATATTGTATGCAAACTACCCGCCCCAGGGGCAGGTGTAGCACTCACACCCATAATCCCAGCAGTGGATCAATCATAAATCTAGAAGCCCACCCCAAGACTGCATGAGGATTTGGAGGGACATCCAGACACAAACTATAGCACCATATAAATAAACTATTATGGGTGGGCAATCCTCTCCCACCAAGACTAAGATTTCTAAGACTAAGACTACTAAAACTAAAAGATAAGACTAAGACTATGGATTATTGACCAAGGTTAATGATGTCATCTATATGTCCTTGTTATTACTGGATCAATGTTAGCTAAGTGGCTATACTTGTAATCTTATTGGTTGATTACATTTTTGACCTACATTGTGCGCACCTTATGACTTCACTTTATACAACTTTTTTAGAGAAGTGAGCTTGTTTGCAACCCATTTGAGACCTTTCCTGTCTCTCAGGAGCTATTTCTATTCCCCAATAAATTTTTCTACTCTTAAAATAAAGACCAAAAAAAATCACTGCTTCAGGGGAATGAAGTATCCTGAAAAGTAAGAAAGATCAGTGGAATTCCATGGATATGAGCTCCATTGCCTTACTTGTTTCATTATAAAAAACAAGTTCTCTATCCTAGCTATGTCTTAAAAGATACTATAAATCCACCAGTCAGGGTGCTGGCAGGGTTACTACGGACAGGGTGTACAAATTTATATCCAGAGAAAGTGTTGACTGCAGTGAGAACAAATAGTTGTTTCCTCCGTGATAGCCTGTGATCCTTGGCTAGGTGGATGGGTGTTTCCCTAAGGAGTGGTGCCACGAGCTCAGCACTGATTTCTACTGTTGGCGTGTTAAGTCCTGGGCCATAGTGATAACTGCACCAGCTTTGATGTGGAGAAGCCCACACCTCACTTTTATGCCTGCTGCCATGACCACGGTGTACCACTTACGCCTCACTCACTCATTTTGGCACTGAGTCGTGAGTTGTTTTGAGCAGTACGGTCTTGTATGTCTTTGTTTTCCCTCATGCTGATGGAAAGAGTCTATGAACGTCTACGGAAGCATCCAGAAAGTATTGCATTGCTGGCATGGTGACCGAAGGAAAGGTGAAGGAAATTCCAAGTAGACTTTGCAGAGTGGCACAGTGTGGAAACCAAGGAGGACTTGGCTTACACCAAAGTATTTCTCAACAAAAGAGGTTTGAGACTGCCTTATGCACTGGAGAAATAATTTCTCCAAGGAGACCATGATATTGGAGGATGCTTAGCCAAGACTGCACTCCCTGGACGTGGCTGAGGATCCCCTTCCCCCGGGCTGTTAACATTCCTTTTCCTGTGCAATTGTGGTCAACCAACTCTCACTTCCCAAAAAGGGTCCAAAGGAATTTCACTAAGTATCTGGTAACTACATCATATTCACATTTAGGTTCCCATTTATATATTCATAGATGTTCTCCTAGTTTGTGGCTGTTCTCAGGTGTTATATGTGGATTTACCTAACCTAGCTCTAAAGGATAACTGTATTTATACCTCATTGTCATGACAGGAGAGCCAAAAGAATTGAGTGACTCATATTATAACTTGTTAGTAAAAAAGACAGAAATTCAACCCTGATCTTATCTCCATTATGCCTTTTTTAAGTGGAAGTATCTAATAATTATTCAAGCAGACCAGTTTTTGGCATTTTCTACCTATTTAAAAGTGCTTTCTTTCATATGGCTTAAAACATGCAGATACTTTGACATATTATTGATACTTCCATGCATTTATCCTATTGAAATAATCACAGAGGCATCAAAATTAATAGTTACATGGGTGCTCATTGTTGCAATGTAGTAAATAGCTGAAAAGAACCTAAATGTCTAGCAATAGGAAATTAATTATATCTAACTAAATGCAGTCATTAATGTGATGTTATACGAAATTGTTAAGCCCACGTTAAGTGACAAAAGGAAGACTACTTAAGATTTTTTAAAAATAGGATCTTATTTTTTGCAAAAAGAAAATGCGTAAACATATAAAGCAGGGAAAATTATAGAAAGTAAAAATATCTAAAAGTAAATGAATGTTATGATTGTAGAGATACTTCCCTTTTTTGCTTATCCTTATTTTCTAAATTTTATGCAGTGAAACACGTATTACTTTAATTTTTAAATTACTGACATCAGAATAGTTAAGGTTAATTTTTCTAATCTTATTTGATGGAGCGTGGGTAGGTAATAAAAACCATATGCAACAAAAAATCGGTATTTTCATTGTGGAGCTCTCTATGTAAGCCGCTTTTATCTCTACTTAACACATTACTAATTTCCTGTCCTGATATTCCAGGGCTGTAACTCTTTAAATTTACTAATTGCCTGCATTTCTGTCCATATAAATGTAGACTATGCCTTTTTCTTGTTCTCTAGGAGAGATTATTGTAAGATATTGAGGATAATGACCTCCAAGCAAGGAATTAAGCTTAATTTGTGGGGGTACTACACCGGCGTGATAACAACTCTGACTGGTTTCCAGGGCGGGAGAGCGAGCTGTGCGCGGAAGCCACACCGTGCCCCTCTTCTTGTCACCCTGTGCTGTGCCGATTGGAGTGGAGAACAGCGGAGGATCAGCAGGAAAAGCTCTGCCCGATCGGCAGCTCTGTGCTTTCACGTGAAGCACAGCCCCACACGGATCAGCAATGTTCGCATTTAATTAAAATTCAATTAAAATTTTCATTTACTTTCCAAATTCAAGGAATTTGCGACCAGCATAATTAAAAGTAATAAAATGTAGTCCTCTGGCGATGTGCTCTCTTTCCTTTTCTCACCCGCACATGTCTCTTCTCTGCAGGGTTTATTTGCCTTTTGCTGACCTCCCTCTCCACAGAGCGGTGCCATGGAATACTCATTTGCCTGCACGAAGCTCTTCTCAGCCTGCTCAAAGACTTCACCCTCCCCGTTGTCCCCGCTGTCCTAACGAAACCTTGCTCTCACCTAGGCACACTGCTTGACTTCTTTCACAGCTCTGGTCGGGAGTTTGACATCCTTCCGTGAGCCTGGGCCCCGCAGGTCTTGGAAGAGGGGTCGGGTCCTCCAAGCTCCACACAGCGCTCCTACTCCGTGGTTCTCCTTGCTCAGGGCTGCTTTCACTGGCACACTCACACACATGCTCCACACTTGGGATTTAACTCTGCAGCTGCCATCTTGAAATTCTTAACAATTGCTGTGGGCTGAACTTTACACCCCCGCCATTTATATGTTGAAGTTCACACGCTTAGTACTTTCAAGTGCTGTGACTTATCTGAAGACCGTATCTTTAAAGAGATAACTAGGTGAAGTGAGGTCACTGTGGTGGTCCCTAATCCAATATAATTTAGAAGAGATTTTGACAGAGACAGCCACAGAAAAACGACTGTGAAGACAGCAGAGGAAGACTAACCTCTGTAAGCCAGGGAGAAATCAGTCCCGCCCTCGGCCTCCAGACCTGAGAAGAGAGAAAGTCGTGTTGCTCAAAACACCCACTCCGTTGCTTTTTTTGTGGCAGCCCTGCAAGGTGACACAAGAATACCTTTGAAACCGTGCTTTGCAAGGTGGATGGGACAGAGCGGGCACCAGGGGCTTGGAACCCCAACTCGCATGGGTCCCTACCTTCTCCAGCCTCCACGTCCTCCCCGGGCAGGCTGTTGGCTTCCTGATACCCTCACACTACACCCTGGTTCTGCTCAGCCTGCAGCTTCCCTCTCCCCGGGGCAGTGCCTGGGCGGCAGAACACTCCCGCCTGTATTTCTCTGTTGTCTTCTGCCCCTAGCAGGACACTGCATGCTGGCACAGGTAGGGTAAGTTCGGATGCGCAGCTCTGTGCTGTCTTCAGGTGTGTGTCACAGCACCATTTCCTCCTAGGCTGACAACGCCGCAGGGCATGTGGTGGGCAACTTGCCCGCCCTGACCCAGGTCTCACCGCTTCCTGGTCCAGAGGCTGCCAGCGCTCGCTTGTGCCCTCCTGGTATGGGCCAGGTGGTGGCTGTGGGAAGAGGAAGTTGATTTCCCTCTAGCCAGGGGAGACAGAGTTTGGAAGTCAGTGGCATACATCACGGGACAGAGCCCCACTGGGCATCTGTGAGGGTCTGTACCCCTTCTCCGAGGGTGCCCAGGTCCTAGAGAATGCAACATGAAACAGCAAGAAAAAGAGGAGGAGAGAGGGAGAGAGAGAATTCCCTCTGCAGGTGACCATCGTCCTTTTGCACCACCTAACTGTGCCCCCTCTCGGCTTTAGCGCTGGAACTGAACGCACAGGCTTTGGGTCAACCAACAGGTTGTGTAGCCCGGGCCAAGTTAAGGCCGTGAGCCTGCTTCTTCACCTGTAAAATGTGGAAAATAGTGGTGACTGTGTAGGCTTGCTGTAAGGGTTGATTGAAAAGCTCTGGGTGGTGTGCCTGGCACCTAACACTTCTCGCTAAATGACAGATGTTTCCCCTTGAACCATAATTTTCTGCCCCTTGGACTCCGACTCTCTCGCTTTCACCAGAACTTGCCCCAGCATCACGGCCTCACGCCTCCCTTTCGCCCTCTTCTGTCAGTCCATCACGGTGCTCCCTACTGCTACCCTCCATCGCCTTTTAAAAAATCACTTTGGTCGAACTCTCCATTTCTTTTCCACCTTATCTGATCCGCAAAATGCCAGCTCTGTGAGGTGTTCTCTCCGCTCTTGTACCCAGGCACCGTGAGAGTCACCAGCAGCGCGGCCGGTTCCAGCCCCAGGCGTCCAGGGTCCCTTCCTCGGCCAGCTCCTCTCTGCTCCTCGGCAGTTCTGCCTGCCCCAGTCACGTCCCCTCTTACTGCAGAGCAGTGTTGAAGTTTCTTGGCGAGCCTCCTTGCAGACTTGGCCCTTGTCCCTGCTTTCATAGTCAGAGCAAAATAAAGCAGACCTTGGGCTGGGCTCCAATTTCCTCCTTGGCCTGTGGACTGAGACACGACACACACCGTCGTGCCCTGCGGCCCTCCCTTCTCTGATCTTGTGCAGGCCGGACATTCTCTTCCACGCTCTGGGTACCTTCTGTCCCCTTTGCTCAGTGGAGGTTTACCCTTTCCACTTCATCTCCCAGACATTGTCCACAGCACACGGGCCTGAGCAGAGCCTTCTCAGTGTTCGGAAGGAAGCTCCTGCTACAGACATACATTTTCATTTAGCATCCTTCTCTCCTTGGAGACAGCAGGTTGTACCGGTTCACTCCTTTCACTTCCTCTGTGTTTCTCAGGTCTTTTAATGAGGGGTTTTCTCCCCACACCACTCCAGTTCCTCTTGCAGACAATTAATGACCTCCTAAAGGGCGGCCCCAGTGGCCAAAAGCCAGCCTTCACCTCCCTCAGTTCTCGGCAGCATCTGATGTTGTCTAGTGCTCTCTTCTGGTGCCCTCCCCCACCCTCTTCCCTCTTCCAGGGTACGGCTGTCCTTCGTTATATTCCTACCACCGTGACCCTGCCCCTCTGCCTGTCCCCCCCTTCTTCCTCTGTTATTTCTCCAGAGGTTGCCATTCTCTGGGATCTGCCTCTCCCCTCCCCTCCCCTCCCCCTTCTTTCCCTCTCCCTTCTCTTCCCTTCCCTGCTCCTCCCTTCCTTTCCCTTCTCTTCCTTCCCTTTCCCCTCCTCTCTTTTCCTTCTCTCTGTGACCTCCCTCGGTGAACTCACTGTAGTGAAATCAACCACCCTCTCTTTCCTGATGACTCCGTAAATGCTGGGCTCCTGGCCTTCTAAATCAGAGCAGCATGGTGGGTTCAACGTCATCAGCCATGAAGCCAATCAGCCCAGTGAACTTGGGAAACACAGTTAAGCTCTATAAACCTCAGTTTCCCCAGCTCTGCAAAGGCACTAATGACATACACCTGGCGGCTTGTTTCATCTCCTTCCTCGTTCTGTCCTTGCTCCCCAACCTGGAAAAGTGTATTCTCTCTGACATGACCGATCAGACATCTGCAAATGACTGGGGAAACCCATTTTGGAACGGTCTCATAGCTATTAATCTCTCTCTACATAGTACTTTCCGTCTGAATGTGATTTTTGTGTAGTATCTGTCAACTCCTTTAGTATCCGAAGAACACAGTTAGAGGAACACTGCCCAATAGGATGAAGGCCAAACCCTGTAGCATGTTCTGCCTTTGTCCTAGCTACTTCTCTAAGCTTATCCACTCTGCTGTAATTACGCCCAGGCCTCACCAGATGAAACCTCCAGCTGTTCTAGAAGGCACCACGTTGTCAAATCTCTTGGTGGGCCTGGCGTTTTTCTACTTCCATCCTCTGCCCAGGGTCTGGACCATCTATCTCTCCCTCGGCCCACTGTCCAATCGACACTCCCACACTCCCACAGTCGTGATCATCTTTTCCATCAGTCCTTGCTCCTCAACCACCCTGAACTTCACTTTCCATGCAGGTCTTTGTCCCCAGAGCCTGGTGCAATGCCTGGTGCAGCAGACTTGCAGCATCTCTACGCGGACGGACTGGGTCAGCAAAAAGCACCGAGAAAGACTTCACCCACATTCCACTAGGGGTCACTTTCCCCACGCTCTAGGAGTAGTGCAGGCATCTAGTGAACCAGCTCGATGAAAAATTCAGCTTCGTGCTTCATTTATAAAGGCTTTTGTTGTTTATTTAATGGAACCTGAAATTCTGCCACGCTGTACAAGCCTTGAAGCATTACATGATTGTCAGATTTATCCCTTTTCATAGAGACTGTTAATATTCACGTTTGTGTAAAAATGAAATTGAATATGTCATTTAATTTTGCACATTATGAATTCAGATCACTGAATTCAGATGAAAGGTTCTTCCATATTTATAGGTGACTATTCTTAGATAAGGTTAATATTTAATTAGTTCATTTAAATTTGTATAGATTATCCCAGAGACTTGTTCTTCTAAACCTTTATTTTCCACACTTTCTCTCATTTAACCTGAACTGCAAAATTAATGATGTGTTTCTACGGATCATCTTGATTTGCTTAATACCATGGGAATTTTAATAAAGGTAGATGAACAGTGAGAGGCTGATTTTATTAGCAATTAATAGCCACTTAAATGCAGTACAAATCACTTAGCCCAGATATAATGCTTACATATTTTGGTTATTTCCTCAAATGCCATATTCGTGACTGATTTCCAAGGCAGATATGATGCCAAAATTCTGTTTTTAAAGAAAAATATTGTTCATGCTAGCATTGAATTTGTAATGAAAGGCACAGCTAATGGCTTCATCCTGGGCTTATACTTATGGACAATGATTAAATACTACAAAGGGAGGAATGAGGGACGTTCGTGTGATAGAACAGACTGTGAGATATATTTTCTGTAAGCTCCAGGAGAGCCCAGGAGAGGTCTTCTTTCCATCCTAGAACCTTCTCCCTCTATTGACTATTCGGGAGTCATTTCTCCCTATTACAGGAGGGGAACTAGATCTACATGAAGTAAATGCAGCCTGTGTGCGGGAGAGAAAAATAGTGTCAAGATTTGAGAAAACTTCAACATTCTCTGAACTGGAGAAAGGCTTTGCTTCTTCGCTTTTGATTCTTTTGCTCACCTCTGCATCAATTATGGAAAGAATTCTTGGAGCAGTCCTGACCTACGTGAACTCTACTCCGAATTCCGAAGACATGCATTTTCTCACTGGTGAGAAGCAATTTCTGTGTCCTCTTCCTGAAATACCCTGGCTGCTCATGACCAACTGGCCTCTTCCTCATTTCCTGGACATGAAGAGACAGGTGACGATAGGTTTGGCTCCATCTGTTCCTCAGAGAAAACCTCTGACCTCTTGGATTAGGATAAACCTCTTTTAAGTGCTTTTTTTTTAAAGCTCTAAACACTTCTCCTTTTTAGCTCTTTTCAGTGTTGCATTTTGCATGGCTTTTCTGGTAATTACTAGATGAACCACTCGCCCTGAGTCAGCTGAAATCCCCCAGCGGGTGTTTGCACACCGTCACCTAGCAGAGTGTCGGGCATGAAGTGAGCATTCAGTAAATATTTGCTGAAAAAAGTAAGTGCTTGTATAAAGGTTCCAAACTATGCATAAACATGTTCAAGCTATAACTAGCTTACATGGAAAAGGAAGGAATAAATCGATGTTAGTCTTTCTACTCTGTAAGACTTGTAATAAAATGTGTGGGCAGAGATCTTTTGACTTTGAACCCTGTTTAAAGAAAGACTCCGTCTTCAAAGTTGTTGTCCACTTTTTTTTTTTTGGTCTTTTTTTGAGACAGGGTCTCCCTATGCAGTTCAGGCTGGCCTTGCACTCACTTTGTAGCCCAGGCTGGTCTCGAACTTGCAAGGATCCTCCTGCCTCAGCCTCCTGAGTGCTGGGATTACAACTGTGTGCCACCACCACAACCAGCTTGTTGTCCATTCTTTGAAGGCAGATATTCTGCCTCTAAACTGTGGGTCCTTTAGGAATGTTTGGAAATGAAGAGAAAGTCCTGGACTATGCAGATGGTGGAAACAATGAAAAGGAAAGAAGAATGCTTTACTTAATAAATAGGAACATTCGCTGTCTTCTTTTGCAGCTCAAGACATTTGTGGCTTGATGTTCACTAGGAGAAAGATAGCCTCTTTAATAAATGGTGCTCGAAAAGCTAGCTCTCCACATGCTGAAGACTAAAATTAGACCTATGTCTATCACCATGCACTAAACTAAAGCCAAAATAGATAAAAGATCTAAATATCAAAACAGAAACACTACATCTACTGGAAGAGAAAGTAGGTAAAAATCTTTAAGACATAGGGGTAGGTAGAGAATTCATCAACAGAAACCAAACTGAATGGAAGATACTTCAAAGAATCAACAACTGGGATCTTATCTTATTGAAAAGTTTTTGCACATCAAAAGAAATCACCAATAGAGTAAAAAGAAAACCCATGAATTAGGGAAAAATTTTAACCAACTGCCCCTCAGACAAAGGACTTCTATCTAGAACATATAAAGAATTTTTAAAAAATCAGGTCTCCCAAATTCAAAGACCCAATCCAAAAATGGGCATCTGAGATGAATACACACTTATCAGATGAAGAAAAACTAATGGTAAATAAATTATGAAAAAATGTTCAACAACATTGATCATTTGAGAAATGCAAATTAAAACAACACTGAGATTCCATCTCACCCCAGAACGAATGGCTGTCATCAAGAAATCAATCAATGACAAATGCTGGAGAGGCTGTGGGGAGAAAGGAACCCTTCTCCACTGCTGGTGGGAGTGTAGATTGGTGAAACCACTGTGGAATTCAGTGTGGTGATTCCTCACAAAACTAGGATTGGAAGTCCCACTTAAGGCAACTACTTCCCTTCCGGGTTTTTTCCCAGAACAATTAAAAACATCATACCACAACGATATATGTGCACCCATGTTTACAGCAGTACAATTTGTCATAGCTAAATCTTGGAAACAACCCAAATGCCCATCACCTGATGAATGGATAAAAAAGATATATTTTTATACAAAGGAGTATTACTCAACTATAAAAAAGATAAACTTGGGGCTTTCTCATAGGTAAACGGATGCAACTAGAGACCATACTCATCAGTGAGATAAATCGGATCCACATGTGTAAATATCATATTGTGTCTTTAGTGTAAGAATCTGAAAGAGTAAATAAAACCCAAAATGTAGGATAGATATTGTGAAAGGGTAAGAAATTGCTCAAAGGAAGGAACAACTGGGATGAGGGAAAGAAGAAAAAGGAAGAAAGAACTAGGGCCAAAAATAGATAGATAGATGATAGACAGATAGATAGATGATCGATAGATAGATAAATGATAGATAGATAGATGATAGATGATAGACAGATGATAGATAGATAGATGATAGACAGATAAATAGATAAATAGATAGATAGATAGATAGCTGGGATAACTGTACCACTGAAGTCTGGTGGTTTATTTATTTATTTATTTATTTATTTATTTTAAAGAGTAAAAGAAGGGTAACATAATAATAGGAGGGGCTTACCAAATTACAGACAAAGTGGTAGGAAATTATCAATGGTTATTATTTTACATATTGTTATCTA
>NW_004955458.1:12904582-12925197 GCF_000276665.1 Chinchilla lanigera
TTTTTTTTGGTTTTTCTCCGGTACCGGGAACCGAACTCACGACCTTGCGCTTGCCAGGCAGGCGCTTTTGCCGCTGAGCTAAATCCCCAGCCCCTAACGACACCGGTTTTGGGGATGACTCTGGCTGCCGTGTGGAGAAGGGGTCAGAGAAGCAGGCATGAGGAGGTGGTAAGACCTCCTAGGATGTTGTCCAGGAAGAAATAACGGTGTCCAGGGCTAGAGGAGGTGGAGACAAGTGGGCAGAGCAAGCATATTGTCAGGAAGTAGAATTTATGAACTGTTTTAGCAAGTGCAGGAGCAAAAAGGAGGAGGCGGGCAGGAGTTGAGAATGCTTGAGATTCAGGCTGGAGCAATCGCACGGGGGACAATAGTGACCTACTGAACTGCCAGCAAGGCAGGGGTCATACGTTTGTCACAAAGTCACCCCATGATCCTAGCAGCTGACACAGATCACCCCTTCTCTCAGCTCAATTAGCATGTTATTTCTTTCTTTTGGAACACATACTGGAGCCGCAGACTGTTGGAAGTGCTGCAGGATCTCAGAGATTAGCACTAATTTAATTGCATATGATTTTTGAGAGTCACTAAATCCTCCAGTCTTCAATCTTCTCCCTAAGCCAATAAAACACCTCATGTTCATATAGTGTGTAGTTGCAGGAAATATATCCATGTTCCAGCTCTTTCTGGGTGTTCTGTGGAGGATGTTTCGGTGGCCCATTGCCACCTTTAACCACCAGTGTGCCTGACTCCTATGTAACCCTCCTCTATTCTATGGAAACTCTGTCTATCACCTCCTCTACTTACAGCTCTCTCTGCACCACTTCACTTTAATTCAGCCACACAGCTATGACCACCCACTTATAAGATCCCATGAGTTCAGCCCTGCTGCACGTACCTTGCTTAAAAAAAGAATGGAAGAAAACAGTGGAATTGCTGTACAAAATAAGAAACTTTAGAATGAGTTATGAAACTTTCTATTAATCTCCTGGCCAAACTTTCTAGACTCCTTGTCCTAGCAAAATGCCCTGCATTTAGAAGTGCTCTCATTTGCAATAGATCTTCCCACCTGGATCTTCTCTTCCCTGTTCTTTGAGACCCCCAAACCTCTGTCTCCTGCTCCATTCCTAAGTCACTTATCATTCAAAGAAATCCACTCAGGAAAATATACTTTGGCACTTTATCCACAATCATTTTACTTACTGATGTTTGCATTTCCTCTTCTAGGTAAGGCTCCGCACTTTCCTTTAGAGACTCCTAAAAGTTGTTATCCTTCCACAGTGAACCCTGCTGTATTTTATTGCTCTTTATGACCTAGCTTGATGAGAAAAGCTAAGTGCATGCAAAGTTGCATAGTTTGTCAATGATAGATTTTAGACTACAACTTTTTCCTGAGATTTCTGACATCCAGCCCACCCACATCTCCTGCCTAGAGCTCTCTGAAGATGTGGAAGTATTAGGTAGTGCATCAGAGTATCTGAGCATAGTAAGGTTAAGCTTCTTGACTGCTGAATAAGCATGCTTTGTCCGCATTCCTTCAGGGATCTTTTAGGTACAAGTTCACAGACGTTTTCTTCCGGTGCTGGAGACCAGTGATGGCCAGAAGAGGGCTACGGAGGCATAAAAGCACTGTCCCTGGCAGGGCTCAAAGAGCTGTGACCAAGTCTGAGCTGGAAATATCAAAAACAGAAACATCATAACATACACAATGTGGGGCTGCTGGATTTAGCTAATAAAAACACAGGATACTGTAGAACATACTTTTACTAAAAATTACTCATTGCGATCTGGAACTCAAATCATCCGGCTGTCCTATGTTTTACCTGCGGCTCTACAGTGTGCCACTGAACACGAACTCGGTGGTCAGGAAGGGGCACTGGTCCTTTTAGAAACAGATTGGAAGGAATCTGATGGGGAAATGTATACAGTGAACTTGCACAAATGAAAGTGAGTGTTGTCACACACTAACTCTGACTCAACCGACACCAAAGGCTGTCCTGAAGAAGGACGCAGCAAGGGACCTGCAGTCGTTAGCTAACAGATGCCTTCCTTATCACCTCCATATGAGGTGATCCCCTCAGCGGGTAATGCAGTAGATGGGAACAGCTCAAAGTCATTTATGAAGTTTCACTATGCGATTATAGATTGAAAAATAACTGCTGAACTTCACACATGCAGTTATAAATTGTATGCTTGATCCTGCTTCACTGATCTTGGGGTCTTTCAACTTGCATAGCAATCTACTCCCAATATTCCAGAATCTGCTAGCTTCCACTTAATTGCTTACAACATTTCCAAACTGTTATAATTCCAGTTTTTTCCTTTTGGTACTGGGGATTGAACCCAGGACTGCTGCAATCATCTGGATCCCCAACCCCTTAAAATTTTTCTATTTTGAGAGAGGGTTTCACTAAGTTGCCTAGGCTAGGCTGAAACTTTTGATCTTCTGGCTCAAGCATCCTAAAGTACTGGGACCCTAGGCATGTGCCACCATGCCCAGCTGAATTCTGTCTCTCAAATACACATTTCTCTAATCAAGTGGGGATATCTATTCTCACTCCAACTGATAAACTCAAACACTGGTTACTTTGAGACACATATTTATTTCAGTGCACATTTACTTAGCTTCTACTCTGCAGAAAAGACTTCACCTTCAGAAACTTAATATCTGAGAAATGAAACATTGGAAGGCAGAGGGAAGTGGGCTGTCTTAGTTACTTACTTGTTTCTAGAACAAAATACCTGATGCTCACAAGTTTAAGAAGGAGAGTTTGTTTTGGGCTCACAGTTCTTAGAGGTTCCATAGTTGGCTGGCTCCAAGGTAGGTAACATGGCACAGGGGCAGGGCAGCAGAGAAAGAGCGCTAGCAGGCAGGAAGCAGTCCCACTTCAGAGAGGAACAGGGACACATAATACCCCTCCAGGCCATGCCCAGAGGGACCCAGCTCTTTTCACCAGGCTTCACCTGCAACTTCACACCCAGCTAAAAAGCCATCAGTGGACTAATCCAGTATGACACACCCCTGTTCCAGTATCACACACCCATCATCCAGTATCACACACCCTGATCTAGTATCACACACTGTGATCCAGTCACCTCCCCAAACTCCCACCTAATGAAGGCATGAGGATTTGGGAGACCTCTAGATCTATGCCATAACATCCATCTAAGAAGCATATTAATGCAAGTTACCTGACAACAGCTGGTCCTTTCAGAAGTCACTGTTCTCATATTCCTGTGAATTCCCTCTTAGAAGAAACCTTACAGTAAGGAACACGAGGAAAGCATTACAGCTACCCTATGAAATGGGGGGAAATTACCACAAGGGCCTTCTTAAAGTTTCTTCCTTTCTCAGAGAACAGTTTCTTGCTTCCTGCTCGATGAAGGCAGAACTGTCAACACCTTAGCACTTAAGAATCAATCCCTTGGTCTGACCTCACTTACTGATTAGGTACCAGAGGCCCAGGATTTAAAGACTGGCACACCGCACACATTGAGATAGAACAGGGGTATGAAAAAAATCCTGTAATTCCTAGGAATCCCCTTAGCTGCTTTAGAGTCTGGGGCTGTGGGAAGGAACGAATTGGTTTAATTCTCTCTTCCTCCAGCCTTTGGGTTCCCTTAGATATGGTAAGACCCAAGTGTTCCACCTCAAGGCTGCAAAGCTGTGCCTCAGACCTAGCGATGTGGGAAGCTGAACCTTATCTACCCCATTTGGGGTCTCTGTGTCATTTCAAGCTTTAAGTTTCTGTTTCCTTGAGTTTCTGTTCCTTGAAAATGTCGCAACAATTGGGTAACCCGACACCACCCCATGCCCTGCCAACAGATGCTTGGGATCCCCCTGGGCTCCACCAAAGGAAAAGCAGTGTGTTCCTCTTTATGTTTTAAGCCAAATAAGAAAAAATCAGCTGCCTTGTGGACCTGGAACCAGACTCGGAACCAGATATATATGAAAGACCCTACCTTCCGGCCCTTGGGGGTCGGGGCCTGGTTCCTTGCTGGGTGCTGACTACCGGCTAATAAACTTGCTTATCTCCACACTGGGCCTCTGCTGGTGATTTGTTAACGAAAGACGCACATATCGCAAACCTAGAAACCTTATAACCACTGTCCGCTAGAAAATTTACAGAGCACTAGTCCCTTGGCTAGAGAGCTCTTCTGAGGGGACACATAACAGTCTATCACGTACATATTGCAACACTATGACCTGGGAAAATTTGAAACACAGCAAGTCATGGGAATACACTTGCCCAGAAAGATGAGGACTGTCTGTGAACCCTGGAGGAAGCATAGTCTATGTCAGTTGAGAAGCCTGGTCGTGAGGATTTTCAAAGACAAAAAGAAACCAGAAATTTGTATGTAAAGGGATACAAAAAGGAGGCACCTTTTAAATCTAACACTGAAAAGCAACTGGCCCTTCCAGGATCTGAGAAAGGAGAGCATATGGGTTAGGTACTGCTGGGTGGGTTGGTACTACTGCTTCATTTTTCAGTCTAAGGTCCTGTATCAACCTCCACTCTCCACTGGGGTTTTGAGCTCCCAAGATCAGAGTGTTGAACAGGTTATAACAGATTTTAAGTAAACCTTGTGTCCTTCAATTATTGATTATAGGCAATAATCTTTTTAAACTTCGGACTTTAGAAAGTGCTAACTCTGGTGAGGAAAAGCAATAGGATCTTTGGGATATATTTGCACCAGAGCAGCTCTTATTGTGGTACCTGTTTTACCTCTAGTTGTCCATACTTCAGGGTTTATTTTTGTCTCCATGAGGCACATGTATTACAGTATTTAAACAAGATAAAATATCTCTCTCCAGGAGAAGAACTGGACTTTTAGGCATAATCAAAAAGGAATGTGTAAAAAGAAAGTTCAGGCCTGGGGCTGGGGATTTAGCTCAGCGGCAAAGCGCCTGCCTGGCAAGCGCAAGGTCGTGAGTTCGGTTCCCGGTACCGGAGAAAAACCAAAAAAAAAAAAAAAAAAAAAAAAAAGAAAGTTCAGGCCTAAGAGTTGTAAAAAATACCTCTTCTCTAGTGAATCCTTTCACTGAGGTATGACAGTTGGAAGGAAGGCCAGGGTTGAAAATAAAGAACAAGAGACATGTGCCGGTGTTCACCAATAGGCCGGTTTCCTTTTGCTCTGTAGTTGTGATTACCCAGGATCCTCTGTGGAGATGACAGTCCAGCCGGAGAAGAGTGACCTGGGACCCTTCAAACTTGCTGGACCAGCTGGTGAGATGGGTCTGAACTCTGGGGCCTCCACCTCAGAGGGCAGTCTGGCTTCTAGTGGTCGTCTTTGTAATCAGGGCTTGGCTCAGGGCGCCTTTTATTGTGGTTTTTCCTGAGGTGGTCTTGCCTTCCACAGTGGTAGCAGATGAGGTTAGCAGCTGTTAAGCTCTTCTTGGAGCCCTGAGAATCAGATTCTGGGCCTATTCCTTTAAAGTAGCTGCCTTCTCTTGGTCTTTTTGTCTTCTCCCCTTGGCTTCTTCCTGGTCTTCATTATAAAATACTGAGGAGGAAATTCTAATCTAATGAGCTAATTTGATAAATTCTATTAAATGAGCTATCTGGAGCAAAAGTCATTTTTTGTAGCTTTTTTTTTTTTTTTTTTAAATATCTGAGGCTGACTGGGTAATCAATTTGTCCTTAAGAATAATCTGTTCTTTTACTGACTCCGGAGCTAGAGCTGTGTGTTTTACAGTGCCTCTTGCAAACTGTCTAAGAAGGCAGAGAGGTTCTCGACTTTCTCCTGCTGAACAGTTGACAATTTAAGCAACTGAAGTGCTTAGTTCTCGTCTTGCTCAGACCTTTGAGCATACTGTCTGAAGATGCCTCCTGTTCCGGCCTCTTGTCTGGTTGTGAGGTCAGTAAGGCTCTCGAGTGGGGACTGCTTGGGCTCTGGTGGGAACAGGTTGCTTCTCTGGCTGCCTATCTTCTGGTCTGCTACTATTAGCAATATGATATTTATCCTCAAATGCAGTAGCAGCTTGTAATGCTGCTTATCTCATTGAAGTCAATATTTGATTTAAGAGTGACATTACACCTTCCTAGTCTAGTTCATAGGTCTGAGTAAGTCCTCTGAAGACCTCAATGTACTTATCAATGTCATCTAAAGCTTTTTTAGATCTAACTTGATGTGTTTTAGGTCACTGAGAGAAAAAGACACCCAAATGTGGATAGTCCTAAATTCCCTATTTACTTCCTGTAAGAAATACTATCTTTAAGGGGCTTGGACAGATCAGCTGAGGATAGATATAGTCCCACAGAGGCTTTGATTACAGCTGGCCTAGAAGCCCCACCCTCAACACCCGAGTAGCAAGTAGGGGAAGCCTCAGAGTCAGTAACAGTGGGCAAAGCTTTGATTAAAGTTGTCTTGCAAGCCTCATCCTCAGATTCCAAAGGTCAAGGCAGAGGAGCCTCAGGAGCAGTGACAGCGGATGCCTTAAGGGCTAGAGGTGTCTGGTTTTCCTGTGGGTCACATTTACATTTTGAGCACAAATAAGGATTATTTCTTAATGCAAAGGAAGTGTGAGCTGAAGGCAGTTCTGACCATTTTCCCTCTTTCTTACAGTACAATTCTAGTGTGAAAGAACATCCTTTTTTTTTTTTTTTTTTTAAATTTTTTTCCAGTACTGGGAATCGAACCACAACCTTGCGCTTGCCAGGCAGGCGCTGTGCCACTGAGCTAAATTCCCAGCCCTCTGGAATAGCATCCTAATCACTACTTCGCTCTGCATTCCACTGTGGCTCAAAAGGGTAGGCAGGCCATGTGTGTGTGTAGAAAAATATTAAACTGCTCTTTCTCAATATGTGAGGGTCAAACGTGTGTAAGAATACATTCCAAAGGAGTAAGAGATTTGACACTGAGTCTCCCATAGGGAAAACACACAGGAAAGAATTAGCACGTGTGGGGAGCTGCTGTGGATCACTGTGAAGCTCAGGGTGTCTGAGGACTCATGGGACATGACCCCACTGTCTAGCACAGGTGGACAGCAGCCTACACTTGTGTAACCATGACAGAACAGGCAACTACGTATGTGCCACATGGTTAAGTCAGTATACAGGAATGTCAATATATGATAACAATATATATAAGGGCTAGCTGGGTGTGGTGGCTCACACCTGTAATGACAGTACTCAGGAGGCAGAGGCAGGAGGATTGCTATGAGTTCAAGGCCAGCCTGCACTACATAACAAGCAGAGGGCAGCCTAATCTACATAGTGAGACCCTGTCTAAGAAAAAGAAAAACAATATATATTAGGGCTGAACAATAAAGATGCTTGCTTGCTGTTTTGCTGATGTTGGCCCCATGTGCACTCTTTTCCCTGGGATCTCATCTTCAAAAATTCCCCTTCAGCTCCCTGGGCCCGATAAGTGGCCTAGTCAGCGGGATGGCAAGGACAGTGTCCCAGTGGTGTCTGTGGAAGCAGCACCTGATGGTGAGGAATGGTCTCAGAGAGGAGGCGCCGACATGTCTCCCCCAGCCTCACCCTGGTTACCTGTAGCCACCTTTCTGGCAGCTTGGAAAGCACTGGAGAACTGGGAAGTGGTCCACCCGACACCTTGGGGGGTTCTGAACGCCTTAGAAGTAAGCGATAGACAGGCGAATCCCCCCTCCCTCCCACTGGGGGGCAGCAGGGCGGGTGGCTTGGTTGTTCCTTACTGTCTTCCATCATGTGGGGCAAGAGGCAGACAACCTCACCCAGCAAATACACCAGCTGCAGCAAACTGTGCAGGACCCAAGGCAGCAACTGGGTGCCGCAGAGGTCATGTTGAGAGGCACAGGGAGTACTGCTTCTTCCGGGAGCATCTCTGGAAGCCTGAGTCCTCATTTCCGGGAAAGTCCCCTAATTTTGCATGCAAAGGCCTGCTGTTCACCGGAAGGTGGAGGCAGTGGTGCCCCCAGCCCAAGGAAGCAGACCGGTAGGACCACCCATCTCCACCCGTCACACATGGTCCATGACCAGGGCCGGGGATGTAGCTCAGCGGTACAAGCACCTGCCTGGCAAGCGCAAGGTCTTGAGTTTGGTGCCCGGTACCAAAAAACTCCTAAGAAACCAAAAAACAATGTACACGGCCTCCATGACCATGGAGTTACAAGAGTTGGTAAAACAATTAAAGCAAAAGGTAGGCGAAACAGTGCCCACACGGCTGCTACGGCTCTGGCATGGCTGATTGCACAGAGTTAAACCCACAAGAGTGTCCCAAAGAGCCAGCGTAGCCAGCACCCTCTCCCTTCAGGATGTGCAGAGAACAGCCCCGCAAGCAGGTAGCCAGAAATTAACTGGTTAATGGCACGGCTTGCCTGGTCTGAGCAGGGCAAGTCACGAAATGGACAGCATACCTAGTCTCTGCTGCTGGAAATAGGTATACACTGAATGTGCTTGCACTGCAGTACCGCCGCCCTGACGAGAACCTGCTTATGGCACACAGGACGGACGTGATCCTGGAGCATGGGCCAGCCGGCACGTTCAGGACAGCCGCAGCCCTTTTAGTCCCTTTCACTGACTGCCCGATCCATGACGCTGTGGGTGCCTTAGGCTGGCTGAGGGACATAGAGGTAAAGTGCCAAGGTAAGGGGAGACTGGTACAAACTGTGCCACCCAGGGTGAAAAGCAGGCAGCCCCCAGGGGAGAGGGGCTGACTCCCCGGGGACAGGGGGTGGGGCGCTGAGGGTCAGCCGGCCCCGAGCGTGGACGGAGTTGCTCGCTGCTAGCTGAGCGGTAGGTAAGACAGACGGGCACCCTCGGACATGCGGCTGAGTGTACGGCAGCAGCCGTGCCGTGAGCGGCAGTGTTGGTCAACGGGCCCGGAGATAAAAGGCGGCCCCAGTGACGCAGGAAGAAGTGACTCTGGCCTCCTTTTGTCCAGACTAGGAGGTAGGTCCGGGCACCCGGTTAATGAAGTCCCCAAAGACTGCACAGCGTGTATTAGCACTGGCGGATACCAGGGCCAGGTCAGCACTCATGGATGGCAATCCAGACCTTTCACAGAACCCAGTGCAGGAGTACAAGGGCATGAGAGGCACTACCTCACGGTCCGGAGAGCCCCGGTGACCTTGGGTATAGAGCGTCTGGCTCCACGCCCTTATGATGTCTGTTTCCCCAGTTACTGAAAGCACACTGGGGGTGGACATATTGGTGCTTGGCTTGACGGTCAGGGTGAGTTCCGCTTGCAAATCTGCTTGGTGAAAACTGTAATCCGAGGGCCTCCACACCACACCACTAACTCTCCTGTAGGCTGTGCGGGTTGTGTGCGTGAAACAGTGTCAACTGCCTGGAGGTCATGAGGAAATAGGACAAACCATCTTGAAATTGGAAGAAGCAGGGGTGATACACCCCGCACACAGCCCTTTCTGCTTGCGGGTATGGATGGCCCGTGCAGAAGCCAGACAGGGTGTGGCAAATGACCGTGGATTACTGGGAAGAGAATAAAGTGACTCCTTCATGGCACGCAGCTGTGCCAGCACTGCAGACTGGAGGGACTGTCCCCCTCTCGATGCTGGCTTGATACCATTACACTGTGGTTGATACCATGACCCTGGGGAGTTGGCCAATGCTATCACACCTGACAGTCAGAACCAATTTGCCTCCACCAGGGAGGGCAGGCGACGCATCTTCCGGGTGTTGCCACAAGGCTCTTTGCATAGCCTGACCTTGTGTCATGGCCTGGTAGTCGAGGATTTGGCCACCTGAACCAAGCCACTCTCCGGTTCACTATTTCATGCCGCTCTGCAAGCCTGTGAAGGAATCGCAGGGCAACAGATAGTAGAAGTAGAGACTAGATAACCGACTGAGGGCTGGGCTTGTACACGGGCATCCCGTCCCAGGAGGGGAGGCTCAGGGCCCCACCCTCGTGCGGTAAGGGAGGTACTTGTAGCAGCAGGCCTCCTTCTCAGATAGTCTGCTGGCAGCCGAGTCAGTTACAGTTTTGGGACCCGTGATGTACATGTCACAAGACACTGTACGGGATGATGTTTTATGGGTCACGACACCTACCCCCTGTGCAGAAGGGCAAGGGGGGCCTCCAGCTGACGCATCTGTACAGATGGGTCCAGGCGTGGCACAGCCCCTCAGTGGGCAGCAGTCGCTGTCCAGCCTCCTACGGAAATCCTCTGTGTGAAGCTGGACTAGGCAGGTCGAGTCAATGGGCAGAGCTGTTGGCCGCGCGGCTATTGGTGGTGCATGAACAAGGCCCCTACGTGTTTGACAGAAGCTGGGCTGTCTCTAGAGGCTGATGCTCTGGCTGCACGCTTGGGTGGCCCAGGATTGACAGATAGGGCACCAAGCCCTGTGAGGCGCTGATTCACCACAAGACTTACGGAAGCATGGCCGAACACTGGCCACGTAGAGTGCCGTGTTTCGGGACAGAAGCCCCTTCCCTTGCCGGGGAATGACTCAGCAGATGCTGTCACAAGGGTAGCTGCTGTCTGAGGGCCACCTTCTGCAGTGGCTCCTTGGCTCCATAAGAAGGCGGACACGTGGGACCCCACACTATGGGAGCTGTAGTGCAGTGGCACCTGGACTTGGCTCCTGCTGAGTAAAGGCTGTGTTCCTTTTGTGCCCACTTGGCCCCTTGCAGAAGGAGGGTGCCCACACAGCTTGGCACGATAGTGCGAGCACCCCGCCCTCTACAGCAGTGACAGTGGATTACATCCGGCCCCTCCCTCTCTCGCAGGGACGTAGATACGTCAACTGCTGTGAATGCAGCCACAGGTGGAGGCTTTGCCTAGCTGTTCCCTCTGCCGACCAAGCCCATACCGTGAAGGCAGTGCAGTGGTTGACTGCTGGGTATGGGATACCGCTAGGGATAGCGTCTGACCAGGGAACCCACTTCACAGGGGCCCAGGTACAGCAGTGGGCCATGGACAATGATGCCAGATGGCAGCTCCACGTGTCCTACTGCCCACAGGCTGCTGGCATGACTAAAAGGTACAACCGGCTCCTAGAGACCTATTTGGCTCCCAAGTTTGCCAGGTGGGTGTGGACCCTACCTCTTTCAGCCAACTGCTCAGTGACCAGCCCTCTAACACGGTGGCAGCCCACTGGGTCGCCTCTTGAAGGCGATGCCTCTTCGTCTGCACAGCCAGGTGTGTGCATCCCACTCCACAGGGCAAGGTCCTAAGGTAATGAAAGGGGCATTAAGCTTCCCCATGCTGGAGCCCATGCTGCTGGGCGGCCGTGATCAATGGACTTGGGAATGACCCACAGACTTCTTGGTGGGGAGTCGGGCGTTTCTCTTGGAAGCCTGGGGGAGGGGCTGAGCTGTGCCTGAGCACCCTGGGCTTCAGTACGGCCTTAAGGACTTAGCTGTGCTTTCCACCTGATGCTGGCGCCACGGTCCTGAAAGGCAGTGATGCTGTGGCTGCTTGGCCCCGCTTCTGGGAGCGGCGGACCTAGTCCCGACTCCCTTACCCCAGGTAGTGATGGGAGCCCAGGTCCGGCATTCTAAGTCGGGGGGGGGTGAGTCCAGCCACAATCCTACCACGGGATAAACATGTGGACTGCGTCCTCCCAGAAGGGCAAGCTTTCCTTGTCACGGTTTCTTCCTGCCCTGCCCTTCTAACCAGGATTCACGCTGACAGTGTTGTCCCTGGGCACACTCACTTGCCTGTGTACACCAGCAGTCACGCTGTTGGGTGTGCACGGAACTCCTGACTGCTGCTGCCCAGGACCTCTCACACCGGCTTCCCTGCTCGACTGGACAGACTGGCGGCAACAAAACCGGACTGGTGCTGCCTGGGATCAAGGATGCCAAGCCGTCAAGGTGCTGTCTGGAAGAACACGGCTGTTCACAGGAATTGGGGCCCGTTACGCATGATGGCTAGGGGTGGATTATGGGGAGCCAAGTAACATTGCTGGATGTAGCCTGCTTTGTATTCCACAGGTGAATACGTCCGTGGGGAACTGCACCATTGGTGGATATAACTTGATCTATGTAACTGTACATTGCTGATTAATGATACACGCAAGTGTTGGGACAGCCATAAGCCATCAATGTGGCGCCCACTGATCAGCCCATTGCGGAAACCTTATGGGTCTGTGGCACCATGAGGTAGCCATATCTACCTGCACACTGGACAGGGCACCGCACCTGGGGATTCCCACAGGATAAGGGCACTATCAGACTCACCATTACAGACACACCCCACAACTGGGACACTGTGTATCACAGATGGCACTGTACGTGCTAAACAGGTGGCCTGGAGGTTTTACCTGGTAGCCTTGTTGCTACTGGGGGCAGGGACCATAAACCTAGCCTTCCAGGTTGAAGTCTTTGCTCAACAAGACCCTGAATGTCATGCACCAGGCTTTGATGTTACTCATGGTTGAGACTTCTCAAATGAGAAAGGTGGTTTTGCAGAACCGTACGGCTCCTGATTTGCTAACTGCAGTGCAAGGAGGCACTTTGTGCCCTCTTGCATATAGGTTGCTGTATTTATGTCCCTCACCACCAGACACAGGTACAAAAAGCCTTACAGGAAATGGCTGCAGAGGTTTCCACCATTCAGTCTTCTCCCAATGGTGGAATCTGTGAGATCCACCATAAGCCATGCTGTGATAGCCGTGGGGTTAGTGTTCTGTAGTGTTAGTATTATGCTGTTCCCTGTATTGCTGTTGTGGTCTCTGTGTGCAGGGGTGGCTCTGTGGACCACTCACAAGATGTGACACTCCCCAGACCTTTGAGGGGGTGGGATGTGCGGAGCCACTGTGGGTTGCTTCAAAGCTCAGGCATCTGAGAACACAGGAAGACATGACCCCACTGTCTAGAACAAGCACAGAGCAGGATACACACATGTAACCATGACTTAACACAGGCAACTATGCATGTGCCACACGGTTCGGGCAGTATACAGGAATGTAAATATGTGATGACAATATATATAAGGGTTGAACAATAAAGATGCTGGCTGGCTGTTTTGCTGATGTCAACTCCATGTGTGTTCTTTTCTTGGGACTCATCTCGAAAATTCCCCTTCAGCCCCCTAGCCCTGACAGCACCCCTTTAATTTTTTCTTGATTATCATCTCCCCAAGTGTCCCCCAATGTGATCCACTCCAGAGCAGGTAGCTGCCATTGAAGAAGGGCCAGAAGATAGGCTGAGTCTATACTAGCCATCTTTTACCAGTTTGTGACCCTATGTTCCCCAGAAACTCAGACTTCTAATTGTAGCAGCTGTTTCTAAAGTGCAAACCACAATTGATTCTAGCTATAAGGGTTGAAAGAGGGAAGTATTGCTGGCAAACCAATAATCAAAATAATCAAGAGATCTGAACCATTCTTTGCCTGTTTCTTGAAAAAGAGAAAATTGAAAGTGATTGGAGCATCTCCCATCCTGTAAGAGAGATCACCTCTAGAGTTAGATAGAGTCAAATTATCTGCCTCGTCACCTAGGTAATCTTCCCTAGTGGCAACACAAGGCTAAGTTTTATCTAAAGCCCACTCTGAAATTTTTACGTATCTGAAGCTCACAGGTTAAACTTATTCTCATCACCTAGCAACCACAATTCACATGTTATTAAAGGCACATTTATCAGTCTTCTACACGCACATGAAAGAAGAAAAGGCTGGCTAAAATCTCTTTCTTATTTTTAATTAGCATATATAAAGCAGAAGTGTACATTGCTAGCTGTTTTCCTCTGTGAAAGGCAAATAGTTGTTGCAAGCCACCCCTGCCTGACTTTCTGGAGGGAGGAGCAGTCTAACGTGGACAAAGTGGTTCCAGAGTTAACCAACACTCATTTTCTATGGGCTCAACTTAAAGGTTCTTAGTTGTTGGGTAGGAGGAAAAGGTTGGGGCAGTTTAGAGTTTGTCTCTCTCTAATCTTAGAAGCCGCCAAAAATGAGGAAAGTACAACATGGCAGGGAAAGTTCAGAAGAGATTGTCATCTCACCAGTGGAAGGAGGCAAAACAAGCTCCTTCCTTAATTTTGGGCATCAGGTATTTTGTCTCAGCAAAGAGAGGAAAGTAACCAAGACAGAATTTGGTAACAGGAGTGGGGTTATTGCTGTGACTAAATCTGTGACCATGTGGTTCAAGAGTCTTTGGGAATGGCTTATAGGAAGAGTTTGGAAAGGTAGATGTTGCCTAAAAGAGTGGAGCTGGAATGCTTTAGGCTATTCTGTGTGGAAAATCCTAATCAGAGCTCAGAAGATCAGAAGGTTGATAGAAACCCTGTTGGTAAAGATCAGGCTCAGAGATTTCAAAGTAGTCTCGGAAGGACTGCTTTGGTTGTTGGACTCCAGGCGGTGTGTGTTGTGGCTTGGCAGAAAGTTTGTCTGCATTTTGCTCATGTTCAGAGACTGCGTGAGACTGAGGTTAAGGGCAGTAGACTAATCTGGCAGAAGAAATTTCAAGCTCAACATTTTCTCTAGAGTATAGAGAAAGATCAGGTCAGTTTGTCTCTGTTAGAACTGTCCCCAAAGTCTTAAGAACAGCCACTGAACCTATTGTCTTTTAACTGGTGGAAGGAGTCCTATGATTTTATTAATATGTATGTATATTTCTTAAATATAAACTAGATTTCATAAAAAGACCTATTTTACAGAATTTTATATCAAAGTCTAACAGAAGAAATTTAAAGGTAGTTGAATGTTGAAGCTGTTGCATGGCTATTGTAGGGGGCTTTTAGCCATAATTATGTTGAGAATCAAGAGCAAAGAGCTCAATAGAATGATTTAAAACGTTGTGTTAGGCCAGAAGGGAAGCTGAAGTAAAACTATGGACTACAAAGATAGAGTTGAAGAGATCTTTTTTTTTTTGTTTTTTTTCCGGTACTGGGAATCAAACTCATGAACTCGGGCTTGCCAGGCAGGCACTGTGCCACTGAGCTAAATCCCCAGCCCGGGTTGAAGAGATCTTGATTTCTGAAAAGGAACAGGAGAATAAGAAAGATGGCCTGAGGTCATCACAAGAAGCAGCAAGTCTCCACCCTTTGGAGCCTCAACACTGCAAAGGTGAAAGACCTGCTTTGAGAAGAAAACTACTGAGCACCATGTTCTAGAACAGCGGCAGCATAGCAAATTTGTTCCTCAGCATTGGATTCAGAGTGCCCAATGATCCAGGCACTCGACCCCTACAGCCAAGAGAGAGGAAAGCCTGGCTAATGCTCCAGCTGACAGCAGACCTTGGCATCATCCACGTGGCGTTGATTTTATGTGCATGCACAGTGCAAGAGTTATGGGGTTAAACAGGCTTTCACTTCTATTTCAGAAGGTCTGGGAGGCCAAGCGGTGTTCCCCTGAGAGGGCAACGTGTAAAACTGTGAATGAAAAGCCAAAGGCACAATAGAGACCCCAGGAGTTCGGAAAAAACAAAAACATGGATTGTCTAAGGAAAGCAGTAAGGAGGGAGCAAAGTGGGCCTAGCAGAGAAGCCATGGGAGCTATAACCACCAAAGTGACAAAAAGGGGGAGCCATTAAAGCCTTTTGGAGTTCAGAATTTTCCACAGATTGCTGCAGATGTTGGACATAGAACTAAAGGACTTAACGTTTGCCCTGCTGGATGCTGGACTTGCTTTGGTCCCATTTCTTTGTATTCCGCTGTTTGTAAATTTGGAATGAAAATGTTCACTTTGTGCCATTGAGTATTGGAAGTGTTTAACTTCCTTTGCACAGGGGCTTGCAGCTAACAGTTTACCTTTATGGCAATAATATCGTTTAGTAAACAGTGATAGATGGAGGCTTTAAAAGAGCAGTTATAAAGAAGCATTTTTTCTTGAAAGATGAAGTCATGGTCAAATACCTGCTGAAAGGTGTCAGTCGACAATAACCTCTCCAAAAAAGAGCCAACCAGGAAAGAGATGAAGAACATTCATTTCTCCTGCACGTACCACTAATCTTAGGCACACGTTTTTGTATAAAAACAAGTGCTAATGTTTAGCATGTATTGATAATATGACATTGTGGATCCTTTATAGTTGTTTCACATCTACCTGAAAATGCCAGAGCAGGGCACGCTGTAACTGTTTGGCAAGTCTCAAACAGAGAGAGGCAACAGTGAAGGATGATTTTTCACTGTGCTGGAGGAGATGCGTCCTCACGACCTAGGTGCACCTGGGTGCACATGGGCAGCCCTTCCTGAATATATGGCGGCAAAGAGCACAGCCATTGGAGTCAGACTTCCTGGGTTCTAATCTGCGCTCAGCCACTTCCAACCTGAAGTGAGTGGCTTATGCTCTCAAGAGTAGTTTCACCCTAAGTAAAATCGGTATTTTAATGGTACATGCTTCCTAAGGCTTTTAAGAAAAGAAAATGTATTAATTCATGAAAAGAACTTTGTCGTTGTCACATCGTCAACACTCAGCATTAGCTAGTATGATTGCTGTAATTAAGGAAAGAAGGTAAAGTGCACCAATGTTCCATTTTCTGAGAGAGAAGTCTTTTCTTTGCATTCTCCAACTTGTCTGTGTTTTCTTTCATCAAACGTGGAATTTCAGAATTTTGTGGTATTAATGAAATTGAACAGATGGAGTGTGTTACTATAGTACTGTATTTTTAAGGACACATTAAACATCTTCTGAAATTGCCCTGCATCTCCTCTCGGTCCTGACCCTAATTTCTCCCTCTGCATTCTCCCCTTCGTCTCTGTCATGCCTCCACTGTCTGTTCCTCAACATTCTGGCTGGGTTCTTGATGACTTGTATCCCTCCAGGGCTCCCTAAGCTGGGCGAATCTTTTCCTCCTTGGCCAGAGTTAGATGCTATAAATAGAATCTTTCATCAAGTGGAGCGAATTTTCTAGCCATTTCAAATAAACTTGGGAAAACACATTTCTTAACCAAAATGCAGTTTATCTTCTGTAAGAACACTGACCCCGTGGAATGCAAACATATTTCAGTTCTACAAAGTCACTTTTCTTCACGTGTTGCTGATTATGGATTGCTTGTGCATAGCACTTTCCCCATATTCCCTTATATGCATTCTTTATATTCAACAATTCATTTCATACCCAATATAATACCTTCATCAATATCATCAGTGTCAATTTTCAGTACTGTGATCACTCTGAAATAGCAAATCATCTCTCCCTCCATCCCCTTACTCTTTTATCTTTGTTTCTAGTGCCCGTCATCATTTGATATTTATTTTTACTTGTTCTTTACCTTTTCTTATGGGAGGTTCAAGGACTTGGTCCATTTTGTTTATTGTTCCTCTCTAGTACCCAGAATAGTAACTGAGCCAAAATATTTGACTGGATAAATGAATTATAATCATATGCTTCTTCTTATTAATACTTCCCAAACTTTTGATTTTTTAACTAATCATATAATATGGTATAAAGAATTTTCATAAAATGACACCAAAGTCTAACATGGCTACTAGGGATTGAGTCCTAGCACCATCTCTCCATGGTAGCAGAATTGATGTTTTTGCTTTGTGATTATCTTGATAATGTGGTATTTTTGTTAAGAAAGGAGTTCCTAGAAAATGTATTTAAGGAAGCATAGTATTTAATCAACACATTCATCTACAGCTTACAAATTCACATGTTGAAATAGATACATAAGGGTGTGGATTTTGCCCAACAAATATAGAATGAATAAATCCTATAATACTTCTGTAATAAAGCAAACTAATTTAAACTTTAATTCAGGTACACGAGGCCATTTGTTTTGCTTGTAACATTTAGAGACAAAAGCTTAACTTCAGTATGAATTTATTTAATCAATATTTTCACCAAAGCACCCAGGTGGCCAAGAAAAGGTCAAGAATGTCCCCTGACATCTTGAGGTATTGCCTTATCTGTCCCCTCAGAGATGGAATAACTTTGATGCTTTATCTTTTAAACAGTCATTCTAATTTTTATTCTATAAAATATACCCTTATTTTAATATAAAACCATGTATTGAGTGACATGAGTCAACTGGACACTCTAGAAAGCTGTTCATCATGAATGTTTTGTCCCTTTTGTTGTATTACCTGTTCCCTACAAGGAGTCTGGATTCCTGGTGAGCAAATTGTGGAACTAGATGATCGCTCATTGTGGGTAGTGCTTTATGCCTCTTTACATTCATTCTGGCCCTGCACAACGCTATCACAGCATTCCAGCCTTCAAAGTGTCTCTGGCTCAGGGCCCTTGTGCATTTTCCTAGTCCATTGTTTCATTAATTCCCAATATACATGTATCCTTAATATAATTATAGGAACTTTTTGGCAAGGGCTCTTACTATGTCCTCATATTTATACTGTACCAACCAAACACAGCCATCTACTACATGATCCAGAATTATATCAGGAAGGATGGGCGAGGTTCTGCTGCAATAATGAACAACTATTCAGTGTTAGTGGACTGACCTTATAAAGATTTATTCTCATTTATCCAACATCCATTGGAGCTCTGGTTTTTACTTTTGTTTTTACTGTGTTGGCACACAGTACGTTACCTGCCTCTATACATCCAGGTACAAAAACAAATCTATTTTGAACATAACCACAAAGCACATTATGTAACAAGAAAAAAAATCTTCCAAATAAAATTTGTTATGTACGAGATACTGAAGTGTGGTGTGTTGATAGCTGGTGGTCAACTTGTAAGACCCAACTGAACGGAACCAGCATGGTGCTGGGTGTGGGAGGCCCACCTGAGGACTGTTGCCAGCAGCATAAGAGGCAGAACAGGAGAAGAAAAAGGCTGTTAGGAGCTTGTAGAAGCTGTTGGTAGCCTGTTGGAAATGCAGAGAAGCTGTAAGGAGCTGTTGGTTGTCTTGGAGGAGACTCTCATGCTGGCTTTTCGGTTGCTGTCGTTGTTGAAGGAGCTCGGGACCTCGCTGGCACTGAGAATAGTTGAGGTTCACTCTGGGGGAGCTCTGGTCCTTAACTTTGAGCATCGCTTCCTGGCTCTGGAGGGGAAGATGGTGCACTGCTCAGTCTCCTGGAGAAGCTTAGCACACTGCCTTTCCTGATGGGAACTTAGCTGTTCTCATTATTGGAGGAGCTCGGGACCTCACTGTTGCTGAGGGTGGCTGTGGTACTTTGCAGGGGAGCTCTGGTTTTTACTTTGAGTATTACTTCCCGGCTCCAGTACAGATCCCTCAGAGATCATCCCGCTGGAATAGACTTTTTGTTTTCACCACTGACCTTTGGGCCTTCCCAGCACAAATCCATGACACAGGCCTGCATGAGACACTGCTGTGGGCTCTTGGCCTCCAGCTGGACTCATGGGCGGCATTGTTATGGGCTCTAGGTCTTCAGCTGGACTCATGCAGGACATTATTACAGGATCTAGGCCCTTGGCTAGATTCCTTAGTTTTAGTCTGTGGACAGATTTCCTACACTCTCTTGTTTATGACTCTTTGGGTGACTGTTATAAATAATCTTATAATTGTCTTGTATTGTTTCTCCTTGAAAATCCCCAACTACAACATGAAGATTTTACTTCATGATTTCAGTTAACTTGCTTATTTAATGAGCATTTCCCAGGATAGATTTCAAGGGCACAGCGAAATCAGGGCATATTTTATGGGAGAGAGGTAGCTATGTGTTCAGAAGAAAATGGCTAAGCTTCTGTCTAAAGTCTAGTGGCTTCTCATTGCTTTAGCTGTGACTTGCAGAAACACTGTAAGTACTGTCTCTGGTGCACTCCTCACTAGCCTCATCTCGGCCCTATTCCTTCTGCTCTAAACTTAGCAACCGGACACCGACTATCATAGAACCCTTCATCATTCTTCATGACATGGACTGTTTGGAAAACCCTAGCTGTCTTATGCAGAATGTTTCTTGGGTTTTGGGAGAACTGGAAATTATAACTGTGCTGTCCAGTATGGCAGTCCTTAGCCACATGAGGTATATTCAAATTGAGATGTGATGTAATGGTAAAATACACACTGATTTTAAAGTCTTAGGATGAAAAAAGTATACAATGTTTCATTAATCATTTTTACATTGATTACCATGTTGAAATAATATTTTGGATATGTTGAAGTAAGTACAATGTATCATTAAAACATCACCTGTTACTTTTTTCAAGATAGTCAGTAGAACTTTTAAATTACCTACGTGGTTCACATTGTATTTCTGCTGTACAGTACTGGCCTAGAGTCTTCATTAAAATCAAGTTAGATATTTGGGAGAAGAACCACCCACAATTACAACCAAACCATGGAAAGAATTAAATTCACAAACTGAGGTCCCTCTGTAATTTTTAGTTTACTCTTCCTGTTGTTTTGTAAAAAATGCCCGTAGTCAAAACTATAGGCACTGTGGTCGGCTTTCAATTGCTGTAATAAATACCTGACAGAAACAATTTACAGTATGAGGAGGAGGAGTTTATTCTGGTTCTGTCTCAGAGGTCTCTGTCAGCGACGGCTGGCTCCACAGTTTTGGGGCTGCAGTCGAGGGCATGTGGTGGGACACAGCTGTTCAGCTCACTGTTCCCAAGAAACAAAGAGAAAAAGGGAGGGGCCAAGGGTCCCAATGTCCCCTTAAAGCACATGACCCCAGTCCTAATTTCCTTCTACAAGGTCCTGCTGTCTAACGGCTTGTCTCGGTTACTTTTCTCTCATTGCTGAGACAAAATACCCAACGCCCAAAATGAAGGAAGGAAAGGTTTATTTAGCTCACAGTTTGTGGAGGTTTCAGTCCATACTTGGCTGGCTCCGAGGCAGAAGACAGCAAAGCAAC
>NW_004955458.1:12925297-12929743 GCF_000276665.1 Chinchilla lanigera
AAAATGAAGGAAGGAAAGGTTTATTTAGCTCACAGTTTGTGGAGGTTTCAGTCCATACTTGGCTGGCTCCGAGGCAGAAGACAGCAAAGCAACAAGAGCAAAGGGGGTAAATGGCATTTCGGCTAAATGGCAGCCGAACAGCAATGCAGCCAGAGCAAATGGGCAGAATGGCATCAAGCAGCTTCTTTCTTGCCTTACTTTGTAAACAGACTACCCCCACCTAAGGGGCGTGTAGCTCTCACATAATCTTCATGCCCTCCTCTTCCACAGGCTCAGGAGGCATACAAAGTAAGCACCCTGGCTTCCTGCTGAGTCACTTAGCCAAACCTCTAGACTCCCCAAGTTGACACAATGTATCAACCATAACATGGCTCTATCACTTCTCAGTGGTACCATAAACTAGTGAGAAGATCTTCAGCATGTGGACCTCTGGGGGTAAATTATGATCCAAACCATAAAAATTATTTTACTCCTTTTTTAAAAAATTTAATGTAGTGTCTTAGAAATCACTCCCTATGAGTTCACAGAGATCTCCTTCTTCTTTTCTTTTGGTACCAGGAATCAAACTCAGGACCTTGCACTTGCCAGGCAGGCTGAGCTATATCCCCGGCACACAGAGATCTTCTTGACTCTAGCTGAGGACTGCTCCATTGTAGGAATATATTACAGTTTACATCTTACAGATGAACATTGTTGTTGCTCCCAGGCTTGTGTTATTATAAAATCACTTACCAGATTACCTTATGTCCATGTTGTGTGCAGTGTAGCTTCAGAGTAGCCCCAGGAATCTCATGTGCAGAATTATTCCAAGTGATTTTGATGCCTTGGCAGTTAGGGTGGGATGTTCTAACTTGATTGGCTTTGGGATCTGCCCAGAGGATTGGTGGAACACACTCTAAGTGCGCCTACACGGGTCACGGAGGTGTGACTTTGGGATCTGTCTGGTCTCTCACCCTTTCCTCACTGGGACTGTTCCTCTGCTGTTTCCCAGCCGCCATGAACTCAGCAGCTTTGGTCCTCCACATTCTTCCGCCATGACATTTCAGCCTTACAGCCGCTCCTCATACACCTAAACTAAGAGCCCGTTTAACCTCTCATTGCAGTTCTGGGTGTCAGCTATTGTGTCTCAGCAACAGGAAAGCTAATACAGATGCACAGCCAGGTCTGAGTGCTACTGTTCACCACGTATGGCAGACATGGTAACCTGGAACCCATAACTGTTAACTGTTTTCAAAATGCAGGAACAGGTTCTCATCATTCTGAATCTTCAACTACACCAACTAGTAAAATGCGATTGAGTTATATAACCAGAAGCTTAACATTTGGAATCTTGCACCTAACTAGTCATGTTGGTAACAAGAGTATCTTACACACACAAGTGACAGATTGGGCAATGGGTGCTTCAGCTTGGCTATGTTGAGTTTGAGGTAGCCCAGGAGTATCCAGTAGTGATATCTAACAGACAGCTGTTTGCCCAGGTCTAGAGATCAAGAATCTTTGGGGGCCGGGAATATAGCTCAGTGGCATAAGCCCCTGCCTGGCAAGAGCAAGGTCCTGAGTTCCATTCCTGGTAACAACAACAAAAAAAAGCAGCTTTGGTATTTAGGTGATAGATAACTGAAAAACATTTGAAGGAAGGGCCACAGAGTGAAAATATGCTTAGAATAGAACTTCGGTGAATACCAATACTGCAGAGGCCAGTGCATGGTGTGCATACCTGCAGTCCCAGCAGTCTGGGAGGCAGAGGCAGGAGGATCAAAAGTCTGGGTTCTGCTAGGGCAATTCAGTGACAGTGAGACCCCGTCTCAAAATGGAAAATTAAAAAAAGGCTGCAGATGCAGTTCAGGGCAACAGTCCTAGGTTCCACCTCCACATTCCTTCCTCCCAAACAAACAAAAAACAGAGAGAAAGAAAGAAAGAAAGAAAGAAAGAAAGAAAGAAAGAAAGAAAGAAAAAGAAAGAAAAAGAGAGAGAAAAGATATCCAATGGATTTATCTTCCATGGAAGCCAGTTCAGTGATGTGGTGGAAACAGTAGCTATATGTGCGTTTAGGAAGAAATTCAACCTCTCACAGACGATCCTTGGAAAGACTGGAGTTTGGTCAGATGTAACGAAGTTTTTCTTCTAGAAGCAGCAAAACTATCATACCAGCACGCTGGGAGTTGAGGCCAGAGAGGATGGCGAGTTCCAGCCCTGTCTGGGGAATTCAGGAACTTAGCGAGACCCTTTCTCAAAATAAAAAAGTAAACATGGGCTGAGGACATAGCTCAGTGTGGAGCCCTTCAGTCTTGGGTTCAATCCTCAGTGCCAACAATAACTAACTAACTAGCTAACTAAACAGTAAATGGTGCAGTTATCAGTTTGTACCCAAGGGGGTGAACATCAATTTTAGCCTTTTTAAAATTTATTATTATTTTTTTGGTACCAGGAATTGAACTCAAAACCTTGCATGAGCCAGGAAGGCATTGTGCTGCTGAGCTATATCCCCGTCCTAGCCTTTTTTTTTTCAAATCATAATTTTATTGTTCATTGTTCAGTGGTGGCTGCTGGTCATCTATGCAGTAGTCCCTTAGTATCCATGGGGAAATGGTTCCAAAACTCAGGATCCAAGGAGTCCCTTATATAAGATGGCAGCGTATCTGCAGACACCTTAATCATGTTCTCCCACACATTTAAAATCAACTCTAGATCATTTACATCTAATTGTAAGTGTTACGTAAATAGTTGTCGATGCTGTATTGTTTAGGGAATAATGAGAAATTAAATAAAGTCTATGAATATCCACTATCCCGGTTAATTTTGGGTGTCAGTTTGCTTGGACTGAGGTCCCTAGCAGATGCCTCGCAGGTTACTGCAGTGTGCCGTGGGTCTGGGTTTTCCCATGGATAGTATCCATTTCCCCATGGATACTAAGGGACTACTGCACAGATGACCGGCAGCCAGCACTAAACACTGAGCAATAAAATTATGATTTAAAAAAAAAAGGCTAGGACCGGGGATATAGCTCAGCTGCACAACGCCTGCCTGGCTCATGCAAGGTTGTGAGTTCAATTCCCGGTACCAAAAAAAAAATAATAAATTTTAAAACATGGGTGTGCCCGTGGGTGCTGTATCCGTCCCGGCCACTTCCTCCTGGGCGCTCTTCCCCTCCGCGCTGCCGGGTCGCCATGAGGTCAGCAGCCCTGCTCCGCCCAGCCCTTCCGCTGTGAGTCAGCCTAAATCTCTTTCCGTTGTGGGCATCGGGGAAGCTCGCCAGCGCTCATTACCCCTGCAATTTCTTTATAAAAAATATTTTCGACCCATGGCCGTTCGAATCTGCGCAGAGGAATCCCGCACGCAGCGAGCGGCCGTGCCGGGATCCAGCGTTCGGTGTGTGCCGGGCTCCGTCAGTTCAGGTTACCAGGGCAACTGCGGTAAACAGTATCCAGGCAGTAAGGGAGAAGCGCGCGCGCAGGGCTCTGGGGGAGAACCAGGATTCGGGCACCACGCGCAGCCCGGCGCGGCCCCGGCTCCGGAGCGGCCGGTCAGACCCCGCGCCCTCCGCTTCCCGCGCCCCAGGATTCTCGGGGCCGCAAGCGCACTCCCGCCCCGGGAGGGCGGAGGCCGCGTGCCTGCGGGGGAGCGGGGTGCCCGGCCCCGCAGAGCGTGGAGGGGCCGCACGGAGCGGGGTCCCCGGGCTCGGGCCTGACGACACGCGCTGAGAAGTCACTCCCAGGTGGCGCACGTTCGAGCCCTGCCCGCCCTCCCGGGGAACAGGCCCCAGGCGGCCGCCCCTGCAGTCTCCGCGCGCTCGGAGGCGGCCAGAGGACCTGAAGGGCGCCTGCAACGTTTTTGTTCCGGGGAGGTGGTTTGCGGAGGGCTTGCTCGTCCCAGCGCGCCCGCCTCTCCCTCGCAGGCGCCGGGCGCGCGGTTGCGCCGTGCACCGCAGCTGGGCCCGCGGACTCCGCCGGGACAGGGCGCAGGGGCGGGGCTTCGCCGGGCCACGCCCTCCCTCCCGCAGGGCCCCGCCCCCCGCCCCGCCCCCGCGGGTCGCCCCCACCCTCGCCTTCGCGGAAGCGGCAGCAGTCACAGCCCCGCCGCCCATTGGCTGGTGACGGTCACGCGCTTCGCGCGGGCTTGAGATATCTGGGGATGAACTAGGGAGAGAGCATGGCCAGGCTGAATCTGCACCTGCGCGAACTGGTGGGGCCTCTGCTTCCGCCCAAGGACCAGGCGGAGGAGGAGGAAGACTGTGGCGCGGGGCTTGCGGAGGAGGAGGAAGAACCCGTGTTTATGGATGCCGAGGAGCTCTGCAGCGGCGGCTTCAAGGCTGGCGGCCTCCCCTGGCCCCGGCTCGGTGAGGGAGAGGCGGGACCTGCGGGCGGGGCCTGAGGGGCCGGGGCGGGGCGGGGCCTGCGGGGCTGGGGCGGGGGGGCGGGGCCGGGGGGACGGCACAGCAAGGCGTGG